>NW_027278310.1:0-208410 GCF_030028105.1 Mobula birostris
GGATCTCAGATAGAGATGAGAGAGTGTACAGCAGTGAGATTGTTAGTAGGATCTCAGATGGAAATGAGGACGTGTACAGGAGTGAGATTGTTGGTAAGATCTCAGATGGAGATGAGAGAGTGTACAGGAGTGAGATTGCTGGCAGGATCTCAGATGGAGATGAGAGGTGTACAGGAGTGAGATTGTTGGTAGAATCTCAGATGGAGATGAGAGAGTGTACAGGAGTGAGATTATTTGTGGAATCTCAGTTGGAGATGAGAGAGTGTACAGGAGTGAGTTTGAAGGTAGGATCTCAGATGGAGATGAGAGGGTGTACAGGAGTGAGGTTGTTGGTAGAATCTCAGATGGAAATTTGAGAGCGTACAGGAGTGAGATTGTAGGTGGAATCTCAGATGGAGATGAGAGAGTGTACAGGAGTGAGATTGTAGATAGGATCTCAGATGGAAATGAGAAGGTGCACAGGAGTGAGATTGTTGGAAGAATCTCAGATGGAGATGAGAAGATGTACAGGAGTGAGATTGTTGGTAGAATCACAGATGCAGAAGAGAGAGTGTATAAGAGTGAGATTGTTGCTGGAATCTCAGATGGAGATGAGAGAGTGTACAGGAGTGAGATTGTTGGTAAAATCTGATTTGGAGATGAGAGAGTGTACAGGAGTGAGATTGTTGGTGGAATCTCAGATGGAGATGAGAGAGTGTACAGGAGTGAGATTGTTGGCTGGATCTCAGATGGAGATGAAAGATTGTACAGGAGTGAGATTGTTGGTAGGATCTCAGATGGAAATGAGAAAGTGTGCAGGAGTGAGATTGTTGGCAGGATCTCAGATGGTGATGAGAGAGTGTACAGGAGTGAGATTGTTGGTGAAATCTCAGATGGAGATGAGAAAGTGTACAGGAGTGAGATTGTAAGTAGGATCTCAGATGGAAATGAGAGGGTGTACAGGATTGAGATTACTGGTGGAATCTCAGATGGAGATGAGAGAGTGTACATGAGATAGATTGTTGGTAGAATCTCAGATGGAGATGAGAGAGTGTACAGGAGTGAGATTGTTGGTAGGATCTCAGATGGAGATGAGAATGTGTACAGGAGTGAGATTATTGGTGGAATCTCCGATGGAGATGAGAGAGTGTACAGGAGTGAGATGGTTTGTAGAATCTCAGATGGAGATGAAAGGGTGTACAAGAGTGAGATTTTTGGTAGGATCTCAGATAGAGATAAGAGAGTGTACAGGAGTGAGATTGTTGGTAGGATCTCAGATGGAGATTGTAGAGTGTACAGGAGTGAGATTGTTGGTAGAATCTCAGATGGAGAGGAGAGGGTGTACAGTAGTCGGATTGTTGGTAGGATCTCAGATGGAGATGAGAGGGTGTACAGGAGTGAGATTGTTCGTAGGATCTCAGATGGAGATGAGAGAGTGTACAGGAGTGAGATTGTTGGCAGGATCTCAGATGGAGATGAGAGAGTGTACAGAAGTGAGATTGTAGGTTGGATCTCACATGGAGATGAGAGGGTGTGCAGGAGTGAGATTGTTGGTAGAATCTCAGATGGAGATGAGAGAGTGTACAGGAGTGAGATTGTTGGCAGAATCACAGATGCAGATGAGAGAGTTTATAGGAGTGAGATTGTTGGTGGAATCTCAGATGGAGATGAGAGGGTGTACAGGAGTGAGGTTGTTGGTAGAATCTCAGATGGAAATTTGAGAGCGTACAGAAGTGAGATTGTAGGTGGAATCTCAGATGGAGATGAGAGAGTGTACAGGAGTGAGATTGTAGATAGGATCTCAGATGGAAATGAGAAGGTGCACAGGAGTGAGATTGTTGGAAGAATCTCAGATGGAGATGAGAGGATGTACAGGAGTGAGATTGTTGGTAGAATCACAGATGCAGAAGAGAGAGTGTACAGGAGTGAGATTGTTGGTAAAATCTGATTTGGAGATGAGAGAGTGTACAGGAGTGAGATTGTTGGTGGAATCTCAGATGGAGATGAGAAAGTGTACAGGAGTGAGATTGTTGGCTGGATCTCATATGGAGATGAAAGAGTGTACAGGAGTGAGATTGTAGGTAGGATCTCAGATGGAGATGAGAGGGTGTACAGGAGTGAGATTGTTGGTAGGATCTCAGATGGAAATGAGAAAGTGTGCAGGAGTGAGATTGTTGGCAGGATCTCAGATGGTGATGAGAGAGTGTACAGGAGTGAGATTGTTGGTGAAATCTCAGATGGAGATGAGGGAGTGTACAGGAGTGAGATTATTGGTGGAATCTCCGATGGAGATGAGAGAGTGTACAGGAGTGAGATGGTTTGTAGAATCTCAGATGGAGATGAAAGTGTGTACAAGAGTGAGATTGTTGGTAGGATCTCAGATAGAGATAAGAGAGTGTACAGGAGTGAGATTGTTGGTAGGATCTCAGATGGAGATTGTAGAGTGTACAGGAGTGAGATTGTTGGTAGAATCTCAGATGGAGAGGAGAGGGTGTACAGGAGTCGGATTGTTGGTAGGATCTCAGATGGAGATGAGAGGGTGTGCAGGAGTGAGATTGTTCGTAGGATCTCAGATGGAGATGAGAGAGTGTACAGGAGTGAGATTGTTGGCAGGATCTCAGATGGAGATGAGAGAGTGTACAGAAGTGAGATTGTAGGTTGGATCTCACATGGAGATGAGAGGGTGTGCAGGAGTGAGATTGTTGGTAGAATCTCAGATGGAGATGAGAGAGTGTACAGGAGTGAGATTGTTGGCAGAATCACAGATGCAGATGAGAGAGTTTATAGGAGTGAGATTGTTGGTGGAATCTCAGATGGAGATGAGAGTGTGTACAGGAGTGAGATTGTTGGTGGAATCTCAGATGGAGATGAGAGAGCGTACAGGAGTGAGATTGCTGGTGGAATCTCAGATGGAGATGAGAGAGAGTACATGAGATAGATTGTTGGTAGAATCTCAGATGGAGATGAGAAAGTGTCCAGGAGTGAGATTGTTGGTGGAATCTCAGATGGAGATGAGAGAATGTATATGAGTGAGATTGTTGGTAGAATCTCAGATGGAGATGAGAGAGTGTACAGGAGAGAGATTGTTGGTAGGATCTCAGATGGAAATGAGAAAGTGTACAGGAGTGAGATTGTTGGTAGGATCTCAGATGGAGATGAGAAAGTCTACAGCAGTGAGATTGTTGGTAGAATCTCAGATGGAGATGAGTGAGTGTACAGGAGTGAGAATATTGGTAAAATCTCAGATGGAGATGAGAAAGTGGACAGGAGTGAGATTGTTGGTAGAATCACAGATGCAGATGAGAGAGTGTATAGGAGTGAGATTGTTGGTGGAATCTCAGATGGAGATGAGAGTGTGTACAGGAGTGAGATTGTTGGTAAAATCTGAGATGGAGATGAGAGAGTGTACAGGAGTGGGATTGTTGGTGGAATCTCAGTTGGAGATGAGAGAGTGTACAGGAGTGAGTTTGAAGGTAGGATCTCAGATGGAGATGAGAGGGTGTACAGGAGTGAGGTTGTTGGTAGAATCTCAGATGTAAATTAGAGAGCGTACAGGAGTGAGATTGTAGGTGGAATCTCAGATGGAGATGAGAGAGTGTACATGAGTGAGATTGTTGGTAGAATCTCAGATGGAGATGAGAGAGTGTACAGGAGTGAGATTGTAGGTAGGATCTCAGATGGAAATGAGAGGGTGTACAGGAGTTAGATTGTTGGTAGAATCTCAGATGGAGATGAGAGGGTGTACAGGAGTGAGATTGTTGGTAGAATCACACATGCAGATGAGAGAGTGTATAAGAGTGAGATTGTTGGTGGAATCTCAGATGGAGATGAGAGAGTGTACAGGAGTGAGATTGTTGGCTGGATCTCAGATGGAGATGAGAGAGTGTACAGGAGTGAGATTGTAGGTAGGATCTCAGATGGAGATGAGAGGGTGTACAGGAGTGAGATTGCTGGTAGGATCTCAGATGGAAATGAGATAGTGTACAGGAGTGAGATTGTTGGTAGGATCTCAGATGGAGATGAGAGAGTGTACAGGAGTGAGATTGTTGGCAGAATCACAGATGCAGATGAGAGAGTTTATAGGAGTGAGATTGTTGGTGGAATCTCAGATGGAGATGAGAGTGTGTACAGGAGTGAGATTGTTGGTGGAATCTCAGATGGAGATGAGAGAGCGTACAGGAGTGAGATTGCTGGTGGAATCTCAGATGGAGATGAGAGAGAGTACATGAGATAGATTGTTGGTAGAATCTCAGATGGAGATGAGAAAGTGTCCAGGAGTGAGATTGTTGGTGGAATCTCAGATGGAGATGAGAGAATGTATATGAGTGAGATTGTTGGTAGAATCTCAGATGGAGATGAGAGAGTGTACAGGAGTGAGATTGTTGGTAGGATCTCAGATGGAAATGAGAAAGTGTACAGGAGTGAGATTGTTGGTAGGATCTCAGATGGAGATGAGAAAGTCTACAGCAGTGAGATTGTTGGTAGAATCTCAGATGGAGATGAGTGAGTGTACAGGAGTGAGAATATTGGTAAAATCTCAGATGGAGATGAGAAAGTGGACAGGAGTGAGATTGTTGGTAGAATCACAGATGCAGATGAGAGAGTGTATAGGAGTGAGATTGTTGGTGGAATCTCAGATGGAGATGAGAGTGTGTACAGGAGTGAGATTGTTGGTAAAATCTGAGATGGAGATGAGAGAGTGTACAGGAGTGGGATTGTTGGTGGAATCTCAGTTGGAGATGAGAGAGTGTACAGGAGTGAGTTTGAAGGTAGGATCTCAGATGGAGATGAGAGGGTGTACAGGAGTGAGGTTGTTGGTAGAATCTCAGATGGAAATTTGAGAGCGTACAGGAGTGAGATTGTAGGTGGAATCTCAGATGGAGATGAGAGAGTGTACATGAGTGAGATTGTTGGTAGAATCTCAGATGGAGATGAGAGAGTGTACAGGAGTGAGATTGTAGGTAGGATCTCAGATGGAAATGAGATGGTGTACAGGAGTTAGATTGTTGGTAGAATCTCAGATGGAGATGAGAGGGTGTACAGGAGTGAGATTGTTGGTAGAATCACACATGCAGATGAGAGAGTGTATAAGAGTGAGATTGTTGGTGGAATCTCAGATGGAGATGAGAGAGTGTACAGGAGTGAGATTGTTGGCTGGATCTCAGATGGAGATGAGAGAGTGTACAGGAGTGAGATTGTAGGTAGGATCTCAGATGGAGATGAGAGGGTGTACAGGAGTGAGATTGCTGGTAGGATCTCAGATGGAAATGAGATAGTGTACAGGAGTGAGATTGTTGGTAGGATCTCAGATGGAGATGAGAGAGTGTACAGGAGTGAGATTGTTGGTGAAATCTCAGATGCAGATGAGGGAGTGTACAGGAGTGAGAATATTGGTAAAATCTCAGATGGAGATGAGAAAGTGTACAGGAGTGAGATTGTAAGTAGGATCTCAGATGGAAATGAGAGGGTGTACAGGATTGAGATTACTGGTGGAATCTCAGATGGAGATGAGAGAGTGTACATGAGATAGATATTTGGTAGAATCTCAGATGGAGATGAGAGAGTGTACAGGAGTGAGATTGTTGGTAGGATCTCCGATGGACATGAGAAAGTGTACAGGAGTGAGATTATTGGTGGAATCTCCGATGGAGATGAGAGAGTGTACAGGAGTGAGATTGTTGGTGGAATCTCAGATGGAGATGAGAGAGTGTACAGGAGTGAGATTGTTGGCTGGATCTCAGATGGAGATGAAAGAGAGTACAGGAGTGAGATTGTAGGTAGGATCTCAGATGGAGATGAGAGGGTGTACAGGAGTGAGATTGTTGGTAGGATCTCAGATGGAAATGAGAAAGTGTGCAGGAGTGAGATTGTTGGCAGGATCTCAGATGGTGATGAGAGAGTGTACAGGAGTGAGATTGTTGGTGAAATCTCCGATGGAGATGAGAGAGTGTACAGGAGTGAGATTGTTGGTAGAATCTCAGATGGAGATGAAAGGGTGTACAAGAGTGAGATTGTTGGTAGGATCTCAGATAGAGATAAGAGAGTATACAGGAGTGAGATTGCTGGTAGGATCTCAGATGGAGATTGGAGAGTGTACAGGAGTGAGATTGTTGGTAAAATCTGAGATGGAGATGAGAGAGTGTACAGGAGTGAGATTGTTGGCTGGATCTCAGATGGAGATGAAAGAGTGTACAGGAGTGAGATTGTAGGTAGGATCTCAGATGGAGATGGGAGGGTGTACAGGAGTGAGATTTTTGGTAGGATCTCAGATGGAAATGAGAAAGTGTGCAGGAGTGAGATTGTTGGCAGGATCTCAGATGGTGATGAGAGAGTGTACAGGAGTGAGATTGTTGGTGAAATCTCAGATGGAGATGAGGGAGTGTACAGGAGTGAGAATATTGGTAAAATCTCAGATGGAGATGAGAAAGTGTACAGGAGTGAGATTGTAAGTAGGATCTCAGATGGAAATGAGAGGGTGTACAGGATTGAGATTACTGGTGGAATCTCAGATGGAGATGAGAGAGTGTACATGAGATAGATTGTTGGTAGAATCTCAGATGGAGATGAGAGAGTGTACAGGAGTGAGATTGTTGGTAGGATCTCAGATGGAGATGAGAAAGTGTACAGGAGTGAGATTATTGGTGGAATCTCCGATGGAGATGAGAGAGTGTACAGGAGTGAGATTGTTGGTAGGATCTCAGATGGAGATGAGAAAGTGTACAGGAGTGAGATTATTGGTGGAATCTCCGATGGAGATGAGAGAGTGTACAGGAGTGAGATTGTTGGTAGAATCTCAGATGGAGATGAAAGGGTGTACAAGAGTGAGATTGTTGGTAGGATCTCGGATAGAGATAAGAGAGTATACAGGAGTGAGCTTGTTGGTAGGATCTCAGATGGAGATTGGAGAGTGTACAGGAGTGAGATTGTTGGTAGAATCTCAGATAGAGAGGAGAGGGTGTACAGGAGTCGGATTGTAGGTAGGATCTCAGATGGAGATGAGATGGTGTACAGGAGTGAGATTGTTGGCAGGATCTCAGATGGAGATGAGAGAGTGTACAGAAGTGAGATTGTAGGTTGGATCTCACATGGAGATGAGAGGGTGTGCAGGAGTGAGATTGTTGGTAGAATCTCAGATGGAGATGAGAGAGTGTACATGAGTGAGATTGTTGGTAGAATCTCAGATGGAGATGAGAGAGTGTATAGGAGTGAGATTGTAGATAGGATCTCAGATGGAAATGAGAGGGTGCACAGGAGTGAGATTGTTGGTAGAATCTCAGATGGAGATGAGAGGGTGTACAGGAGTGAGATTGTTGGTAGAATCACAGAAGCAGAAGAGAGAGTGTATAAGAGTGAGATTGTTGGTGGAATCTCAGATGGAGATGAGAGAGTGTACAGGAGTGAGATTGTTGGTAAAATCTGAGATGGAGATGAGAGAGTGTACAGGAGTGAGATTGTTGGCTGGATCTCAGATGGAGATGAAAGAGTGTACAGGAGTGAGATTGTAGGTAGGATCTCAGATGGAGATGAGAGGGTGTACAGGAGTGAGATTTTTGGTAGGATCTCAGATGGAAATGAGAAAGTGTGCAGGAGTGAGATTGTTGGCAGGATCTCAGATGGTGATGAGAGAGTGTACAGGAGTGAGATTGTTGGTGAAATCTCAGATGGAGTTGAGGGAGTGTACGGGAGTGAGAATATTGGTAAAATCTCAGATGGAGATGAGAAAGTGTACAGGAGTGAGATTGTTGGTAGGATCTCAGATGGAGATGAGAAAGTGTACAGGAGTGAGATTATTGGTGAAATCTCCGATGGAGATGAGAGACTGTACAGGAGTGAGATTGTTGGTAGAATCTCAGATGGAGATGAAAGGGTGTACAAGAGTGAGATTGTTGGTAGGATCTCAGATAGAGATAAGAGAGTATACAGGAGTGAGCTTGTTGGTAGGATCTCAGATGGAGATTGGAGAGTGTACAGGAGTGAGATTATTGGTAGAATCTCAGATGGAGAGGAGAGGGTGTACAGGATTCGGATTGTAGGTAGGATCTCAGATGGAGATGAGATGGTGTACAGGAGTGAGATTGTTGGCAGGATCTCAGATGGAGATGAGAGAGTGTACAGAATTGAGATTGTAGTTTGGATCTCACATGGAGATGAGAGGGTGTGCAGGAGTGAGATTGTTTGTAGAATCTCAGATGGAGATGAGAGGGTGTACAGGAGTGAGATTGTTGGCAGAATCACAGATGCAGATGAGAGAGTTTATAGGAGTGAGATTGTTGGTGGAATCTCAGATGGAGATGAGAGTGTGTACAGGAGTGAGATTGTTGGTAGAATCTCAGATGGAGATGAGAGAGCGTACAGGAGTGAGATTGCTGGTGGAATCTCAGATGGAGATGAGAGAGGGTACATGAGATAGATTGTTGCTAGAATCTCAGATGGAGATGAGAGAGTGTACAGGAGTGAGATTGTTAGTGGAATCTCAGATGGAGATGAGGTAGTGTACAGGAGTGAGAATATTAGTAATATCTCAGATGGAAATGAGAGGGTGTACAGGAGTGAGATGGCTGGTAGAATCTTCGATGGAGATGAGAAGGTGTACAGGAGTGAGATTGTTGGTAGCATCGCAGATGGAGATGAGAGAGTGTACAAGAGTGAGATTGTTGATAGCATCTCAGATGGTGATGAGGACGTACAGGAGTGAGATTGTTGGTAGAATCTCCGATGGAGATGAGAAAATGTACACGACTGACATTCTTGGTAGGATCTCAGATGGAGATGAGAGAATGTACAGCAGTGAGATTGTTGGTAGGATCTCAGATGGAGATGAGGAAGTGTACAGCTGTGTGATTGTTGGTAAGATGTCTAATGCAGATGAGAAAGTGTACAGGAGTGAGATTGTTGGTAGGATCTCAGATGGTGATGAGAGAGTGTACAGGAGTGAGATTGTTGGCAGGATCTCAGATGGAGATGAGAAAATGTACACGACTGTCATTCTTGGTAGGATCTCAGATAGAGATGAGAGAGTGTACAGCAGTGAGATTGTTAGTAGGATCTCAGATGGAGATGAGGAAGTGTACAGGAGTGAGATTGTTGGTGAGATCTCTAATGCAGATGAGAAAGTGTACAGGAGTGAGATTGTTGGTAAGATCTCAGATGGAGATGAGAGAGTGTACAGGAGTGAGATTGCTGGCAGGATCTCAGATGGAGATGAGAGAGTGTACAGAAGTGAGATTGTAGATAGGATCTCAGATGGAGATGAGAGGGTGTACAGGAGTGAGTTTGTTGGTAGAATCTCAGATGGAGATGAGAGAGTGTACAGGAGTGAGATTGTTGGTGGAATCTCAGTTGGAGATGAGAGAGTGTACAGGAGTGAGTTTGAAGGTAGGATCTCAGATGGAGATGAGAGGGTGTACAGGAGTGAGGTTGTTGGTAGAATCTCAGATGGAAATTTGAGAGCGTACAGGAGTGAGATTGTAGGTGGAATCTCAGATGGAGATGAGAGAGTGTACATGAGTGAGATTGTTGGTAGAATCTCAGATGGAGATGAGAGAGTGTACAGGAGTGAGATTGTAGATAGGATCTCAGATGGAAATGAGAGGGTGCACAGGAGTGAGATTGTTGGTAGAATCTCAGATGGAGATGAGAGGTTGTACAGGAGTGAGATTGTTGGTAGAATCACAGAAGCAGAAGAGAGAGTGTATAAGAGTGAGATTGTTGGTGGAATCTCAGATGGAGATGAGAGAGTGTACAGGAGTGAGATTTTTGGTAAAATCTGAGATGGAGATGAGAGAGTGTACAGGAGTGAGATTGTTGGCTGGATCTCAGATGGAGATGAAAGAGTGTACAGGAGTGAGATTGTAGGTAGGATCTCAGATGGAGATGAGAGGGTGTACAGGAGTGAGATTTTTGGTAGGATCTCAGATGGAAATGAGAAAGTGTGCAGGAGTGAGATTGTTGGCAGGATCTCAGATGGTGATGAGAGAGTGTACAGGAGTGAGATTGTTGGTGAAATCTCAGATGGAGATGAGGGAGTGTACAGGAGTGAGAATATTGGTAAAATCTCAGATGGAGATGAGAAAGTGTACAGGAGTGAGATTGTAAGTAGGATCTCAGATGGAAATCAGAGGGTGTACAGGATTGAGATTACTGGTGGAATCTCAGATGGAGATGAGAGAGTGTACATGAGATAGATTGTTGGTAGAATCTCAGATGGAGATGAGAGAGTGTACAGGAGTGAGATTGTTGGTAGGATCTCAGATGGAGATGAGAAAGTGTACAGGAGTGAGATTATTGGTGGAATCTCCGATGGAGATGAGAGAGTGTACAGGAGTGAGATTGTTGGTAGAATCTCAGATGGAGATGAAAGGGTGTACAAGAGTGAGATTGTTGGTAGGAGCTCAGATAGAGATAAGAGAGTGTACAGGAGTGAGATTGTTGGTAGGATCTCAGATGGAGATTGTAGAGTGTGCAGGAGTGAGATTGTTGGTAGAATCTCAGATGGAGAGGAGAGGGTGTACAGGAGTCGGATTGTTGGTAGAATCTCAGATGGAAGTGAAAGAGAGTACAGGAGTGAGATTGTTCGTAGGATCTCAGATGGAGATGAGAGAGTGTACAGGAGTGAGATTGTTGGCAGGATCTCAGATGGAGATGAGAGAGTGTACAGAAGTGAGATTGTAGGTTGGATCTCACATGGAGATGAGAGGGTGTACAGGAGTGAGATTGTTGGTAGAATCTCAGATGGAGATGAGAGGGTGTACAGGAGTGAGATTGTTGGCAGAATCACAGATGCAGATGAGAGAGTTTATAGGAGTGAGATTGTTGGTGGAATCTCAGATGGAGATGAGAGTGTGTACAGGAGTGAGATTGTTGGTAGAATCTCAGATGGAGATGAGAGAGCGTACAGGAGTGAGATTGTTGGTAGAATCTCAGATGGAGATGAGAAAGTGTACAGGAGTGAGATTGTTGGTGGAATCTCAGATGGAGATGAGAGAATGTATATGAGTGAGATTGTTGGTAGAATCTCAGATGGAGATGAGAGAGTGTACAGGAGTGAGATTGTTGGTAGGATCTCAGATGGAAATGAGAAAGTGTACAGGAGTGAGATTGTTGGTAGGATCTCAGATGGAGATGAGAAAGTGTACAGGAGTGAGATTGTTGGTAGAATCTCAGATGGAGATGAGTGAGTGTACAGGAGTGAGAATATTGGTAAAATCTCAGATGGAGATGAGAAAGTTGGCAGGAGTGAGATTGTTGGTAGAATCACAGATGCAGATGAGAGAGTGTATAGGAGTGAGATTGTTGGTGGAATCTCAGATGGAGATGAGAGAGTGTACAGGAGTGAGATTGTTGGCAAAATCTGAGATGGAGATGAGAGAGTGTACAGGAGTGAGATTATTGGTGGAATCTCAGTTGGAGATGAGAGAGTGTACAGGAGTGAGTTTGAAGGTAGGATCTCAGATGGAGATGAGAGGGTGTACAGGAGTGAGGTTGTTGGTAGAATCTCAGATGGAAATTTGAGAGCGTACAGGAGTGAGATTGTAGGTGGAATCTCAGATGGAGATGAGAGAGTGTACATGAGTGAGATTGTTGGTAGAATCTCAGATGGAGATGAGAGAGTGTACAGGAGTGAGATTGTAGGTAGGATCTCAGATGGAAATGAGAGGGTGTACATGAGTGAGATTGTTGGTAGAATCTCAGATGGAGATGAGAGGGTGTACAGGAGTGAGATTGTTGGTAGAATCACAGATACAGATGAGAGAGTGTATAAGAGTGAGATTGTTGGTGGAATCTCAGATGGAGATGAGAGGGTGTACAGGAGTGAGATTGTTGGTAGAATCACAGATGCAGATGAGAGAGTGTATAAGAGTGAGATTGTTGGTGGAATCTCAGATGGAGATGAGAGAGTGTGCAGGAGTGCGATTGTTGGTAAAATCTGAGATGGAGATGAGAGAGTGTACAGGAGTGAGAATGTTGGTGGAATCTCAGATGGAGATGAGAGAGTGTACAGGAGTGAGATTGTAGGTAGGATCTCAGATGGAGATGAGAGGGTGTACAGGAGTGAGGTTGTTGGTAAAATCTCAGATGGAAATGAGAGAGCATACAGGAGTGAGATTGTTGGTGGAATCTCAGATTGAGATGAGAGAGTGTACATGAGTGAGATTGTTGGTAGAATCTCAGATGGAGATGACAGAGTGCACAGGAGTGAGATTGTTGGTAGGATCTCAGATGGAGATGAGGGGGTGTACCGGAGTGAGATTGTTGGTAGAATCTCAGATGGAGATGAGAGAGTGTACAGGGGTGAGATTGTTGGTGGAATCTCAGATGGAGATGAGAGAGTGTACAGGAGTGAGATTTTTGGTAGGATCTCAGATGGAGATGAGAAAGTGTAGTGAGAGAGTTGGTAGGATCTCAGATGGTGATGAGAGAGTGTACAGGAGTGAGATTGTTGGTGGAATCTCAGATGGAGATGAGGGAGTGTACAGGAGTGAGAATATTGGTAAAATCTCAGATGGAGATGAGAAAGTGTACAGGAGTGAGATTGTAAGTACGATCTCAGATGGAAATGAGAGGGTGTACAGGATTGAGATTGCTGGTGGAATCTCAGATGGAGATGAGAGAGTGTACATGAGATAGATTGTTGGTAGAATCTCAGATAGAGATGAGAGGGTGTACAGGAGTGAGACTGTTGGTAGGATCTCAGATGGAGATGAGTCGTACAGGACTGAGATTGTTGGTAGAATCTCAGCTGGAAATGAGAAAGTGCACAGGAGTGAGATTGTTGGTAGGATCTCAGATGGAGATGAGAGAGTGTACAGGAGTGAGATTGTTGGTGGAATCTCAGATGGAGATGAGAGAGTGCGCAGGAGTGAGATTGTTGGTGGAATCTCAGATGGAGATGAGAGAGTGTACAGGAGTGAGAATATTGGTAAAATCTCAGATGGAGATGAGAAAGTGTACAGGAGTGAGATTGTAAGTAGGATCTCAGATGGAAATGAGAGGGTGTACAGGAGTGAGATTGCTGGTAGAATCTTTGATGGAGATGAGAAGGTGTACAGGAGTGAGATTGTTGGTAGTATCTCAGATGGAGATGAGGGAGTGTACAGGAGTGAGATTGTTGGTAGTATCTCAGATGGAGATGAGGACGTACAGGCTTGAGATTGTTGGTAGAATCTCTGATAGAGATGAGAAAATATACACGACTGACATTCTTGGAAGGATCTCAGATGGAGATGAGAGAGTGTACAGCAGTGAGATTGTTGGTAGGATCTCAGATGGAGATGAGAAATTGTACAGGAGTGAGATTGTTGGTAGGATCTCAGATGGAGTTGAGAGGGTGTACAGGAGTGAGATTGTTGGTAGAATCTCAGACAGAGATGTGAGGATGCAGAGGGGTGAGATTCTTGGTAGGATCACAGATAGAGATGAGAGGGTGTGCAGGACTGAGATTGTTGGTAGAATCTCAGATGGAGATGAGAGAGTGTACAGGAGTGAGATTGTTGGTGGAATCTCAGATGGCGATGAGAGAGTGTACAGGAGTGTGATTGTTGGAAGGATCTCAGATGGGGATGAGAAAGTGTACAGGAGTGAGATAGTTGGTATGATCTCAGATGGTGATGAGAGAGTGTACAGGAGTGAGATTGTTGGTGGAATCTCAGAAGGAGATGAGAGAGTGTACAGGAGTGAGATTGTTGGAAGGATCTCAGGTGGAGATTGGAGAGTGTAAAGGAGTGAGATAGTTGGTAGGATCTCAGATGGAGACGAGAAAGTGTACAGGAGTGAGATAGTTGGTACGATCTCAGATGGAGATGAGAAAGTGTACAGGAGTGAGATTCTGGTAGGTTCTCAGATGGAGATGAGAGGGTGTACAGGAGTGAGATTGTTGGTGGAATCTCAGATGGAGATGAGAGAGTGTACAGGAGTGAGATTGTTGGAAGGATCTCAGATGGTGATGAGAGAGTGTACAGGAGTGAGATTGTAGATAGGATCTGAGATGGAGATGAGAGGGTGTACAGGAGTGAGATTGTTGGTGGAATCTCAGATGGCGATGAGAGAGTGTACAGGAGTGTGATTGTTGGCTGCATCTCAGATGGAGATGAAAGAGTGTACAGGAGTGAGATTGTAGGTAGGATCTCAGATGGAGATGAGAGGGTGTACAGGAGTGAGATTTTTGGTAGGATCTCAGATGGAAATGATAAAGTGTGCAGGAGTGAGATTGTTGGCAGGATCTCAGATGGTGATGAGAGAGTGTACAGGAGTGAGATTGTTGGTGAAATCTCAGATGGAGATGAGGGAGTGTACAGGAGTGAGAATATTGGTAAAATCTCAGATGGAGATGAGAAAGTGAACAGGAGTGAGATTGTGAGTAGGATCTCAGATGGAAATGAGAGGGTGTACAGGATTGAGATTACTGGTGGAATCTCAGATGGAGATGAGAGAGTGTACATGAGATAGATTGTTGGTAGAATCTCAGATGGAGATGAGAGAGTGTACAGGAGTGAGATTGTTGGTAGGATCTCAGATGGAGATGAGAAAGTGTACAAGAGTGAGATTATTGGTGAAATCTCCGATGGAGATGAGAGAGTGTACAGGAGTGAGATTGTTGGTAGAATCTCAGATGGAGATGAAAGGGTGTACAAGAGTGAGATTGTTGGTAGGATCTCAGATAGAGATAAGAGAGTATACAGGAGTGAGCTTGTTGGTAGGATCTCAGATGGAGATTGGAGAGTGTACAGGAGTGAGATTGTTGGTAGAATCTCAGATGGAGAGGAGAGGGTGTACAGGAGTCGGATTGTAGGTAGGATCTCAGATGGAGATGAGATGGTGTACAGGAGTGAGATTGTTGGCAGGATCTCAGATGGAGATGAGAGAGTGTACAGAGTGAGATTGTAGGTTGGATCTCACATGGAGATGAGAGGGTGTGCAGGAGTGAGATTGTTTGTAGAATCTCAGATGGAGATGAGAGGGTGTACAGGAGTGAGATTGTTGGCAGAATCACAGATGCAGATGAGAGAGTTTATAGGAGTGAGATTGTTGGTGGAATCTCAGATGGAGATGAGAGTGTGTACAGGAGTGAGATTGTTGGTAGAATCTCAGATGGAGATGAGAGAGCGTACAGGAGTGAGATTGCTGGTGGAATCTCAGATGGAGATGAGAGAGTGTACATGAGATAGATTGTTGGTAGAATCTCAGATGGAGATGAGAGAGTGTACAGGAGTGAGATTGTTAGTGGAATCTCAGATGGAGATGAGGTAGTGTACAGGAGTGAGAATATTAGTAAAATCTCAGATGGAGATGAGAAAGTGTACAGGAGTGAGATTGTAAGTAGGATCTCAGATGGAAATGAGAGGGTGTACAGGAGTGAGATGGCTGGTAGAATCTTCGATGGAGATGAGAAGGTGTACAGGAGTGAGATTGTTGGTAGCATCGCAGATGGAGATGAGAGAGTGTACAGGATTGAGATTGTTGGTAGCATCTCCGATGGTGATGAGGACGTACAGGAGTGAGATTGTTGGTAGAATCTCCGATGGAGATGAGAAAATGTACACGACTGACATTCTTGGTAGGATCTCAGATGGAGATGAGAGAGTGTACAGCAGTGAGATTGTTGGTAGGATCTCAGATGGAGATGAGGAAGTGTACAGCAGTGTGATTGTTGGTAAGATGTCTAATGCAGATGAGAAAGTGTACAGGAGTGAGATTGTTGGTAGGATCTCAGATGGTGATGAGAGAGTGTACAGGAGTGAGATTGCTGGTGGAATCTCAGATGGAGATGAGAGAGTGTACATGAGATAGATTGTTGGTAGAATCTCAGATGGAGATGAGAGAGTGTACAGGAGTGAGATTGTTAGTGGAATCTCAGATGGAGATGAGGTAGTGTACAGGAGTGAGAATATTAGTAAAATCTCAGATGGAGATGAGAAAGTGTACAGGAGTGAGATTGTAAGTAGGATCTCAGATGGAAATGAGAGGGTGTACAGGAGTGAGATGGCTGGTAGAATCTTCGATGGAGATGAGAAGGTGTACAGGAGTGAGATTGTTGGTAGCATCGCAGATGGAGATGAGAGAGTGTACAGGAGTGAGATTGTTGGTAGCATCTCAGATGGTGATGAGGACGTACAGGAGTGAGATTGTTGGTAGAATCTCCGATGGAGATGAGAACATGTACACGACTGACATTCTTGGTAGGATCTCAGATGGAGATGAGAGAGTGTACAGCAGTGAGATTGTTGGTAGGATCTCAGATGGAGATGAGGAAGTGTACAGCAGTGTGATTGTTGGTAAGATGTCTAATGCAGATGAGAAAGTGTACAGGAGTGAGATTGTTGGTAGGATCTCAGATGGTGATGAGAGAGTGTACAGGAGTGAGATTGTTGGCAGGATCTCAGATGGAAATGAGAGGGTGTACAGGATTGAGATTACTGGTGGAATCTCAGATGGAGATGAGAGAGTGTACATGAGATAGATTGTTGGTAGAATCTCAGATGGAGATGAGAGAGTGTACAGGAGTGAGATTGTTGGTAGGATCTCAGATGGAGATGAGAAAGTGTACAAGAGTGAGATTATTGGTGAAATCTCCGATGGAGATGAGAGAGTGTACAGGAGTGAGATTGTTGGTAGAATCTCAGATGGAGATGAAAGGGTGTACAAGAGTGAGATTGTTGGTAGGATCTCAGATAGAGATAAGAGAGTATACAGGAGTGAGCTTGTTGGTAGGATCTCAGATGGAGATTGGAGAGTGTACAGGAGTGAGATTGTTGGTAGAATCTCAGATGGAGAGGAAAGGGTGTACAGGAGTCGGATTGTAGGTAGGATCTCAGATGGAGATGAGATGGTGTACAGGAGTGAGATTGTTGGCAGGATCTCAGATGGAGATGAGAGAGTGTACAGAAGTGAGATTGTAGGTTGGATCTCACATGGAGATGAGAGGGTGTGCAGGAGTGAGATTGTTTGTAGAATCTCAGATGGAGATGAGAGGGTGTACAGGAGTGAGATTGTTGGCAGAATCACAGATGCAGATGAGAGAGTTTATAGGAGTGAGATTGTTGGTGGAATCTCAGATGGAGATGAGAGTGTGTACAGGAGTGAGATTGTTGGTAGAATCTCAGATGGAGATGAGAGAGCGTACAGGAGTGAGATTGCTGGTGGAATCTCAGATGGAGATGAGAGAGTGTACATGAGATAGATTGTTGGTAGAATCTCAGATGGAGATGAGAGAGTGTACAGGAGTGAGATTGTTAGTGGAATCTCAGATGGAGATGAGGTAGTGTACAGGAGTGAGAATATTAGTAAAATCTCAGATGGAGATGAGAAAGTGTACAGGAGTGAGATTGTAAGTAGGATCTCAGATGGAAATGAGAGGGTGTACAGGAGTGAGATGGCTGGTAGAATCTTCGATGGAGATGAGAAGGTGTACAGGAGTGAGATTGTTGGTAGCATCGCAGATGGAGATGAGAGAGTGTACAGGAGTGAGATTGTTGGTAGCATCTCCGATGGTGATGAGGACGTACAGGAGTGAGATTGTTGGTAGAATCTCAGATGGAGATGAGAAAATGTACACGACTGACATTCTTGGTAGGATCTCAGATGGAGATGAGAGAGTGTACAGCAGTGAGATTGTTGGTAGGATCTCAGATGGAGATGAGGAAGTGTACAGCAGTGTGATTGTTGGTAAGATGTCTAATGCAGATGAGAAAGTGTACAGGAGTGAGATTGTTGGTAGGATCTCAGATGGTGATGAGAGAGTGTACAGGAGTGAGATTGCAGGTGGAATCTCAGATGGAGATGAGAGAGTGTACATGAGATAGATTGTTGGTAGAATCTCAGATGGAGATGAGAGAGTGTACAGGAGTGAGATTGTTAGTGGAATCTCAGATGGAGATGAGGTAGTGTACAGGAGTGAGAATATTAGTAAAATCTCAGATGGAGATGAGAAAGTGTACAGGAGTGAGATTGTAAGTAGGATCTCAGATGGAAATGAGAGGGTGTACAGGAGTGAGATGGCTGGTAGAATCTTCGATGGAGATGAGAAGGTGTACAGGAGTGAGATTGTTGGTAGCATCGCAGATGGAGATGAGAGAGTGTACAGGAGTGAGATTGTTGGTAGCATCTCAGATGGTGATGAGGACGTACAGGAGTGAGATTGTTGGTAGAATCTCCGATGGAGATGAGAACATGTACACGACTGACATTCTTCGTAGGATCTCAGATGGAGATGAGAGAGTGTACAGCAGTGAGATTGTTGGTAGGATCTCAGATGGAGATGAGGAAGTGTACAGCAGTGTGATTGTTGGTAAGATGTCTAATGCAGATGAGAAAGTGTACAGGAGAGAGATTGTTGGTAGGATCTCAGATGGTGATGAGAGAGTGTACAGGAGTGAGATTGTTGGCAGGATCTCAGATGGAGATGAGAAAATGTACACAACTGTCATTCTTGGTAGGATCTCAGATAGAGATGAGAGAGAGTACAGCAGTGAGATTGTTAGTAGGATCTCAGATGGAGATGAGGAAGTGTACAGGAGTGAGATTGTTGGTAAGATGTCTAATGCAGATGAGAAAGTGTACAGGAGTGAGATTGTTGGTAGGATCTCAGATGGTGATGAGAGAGTGTACAGGAGTGAGATTGTTGGCAGGATCTCAGATGGAGATGAGAAAATGTACACGACTGTCATTCTTGGTAGGATCTCAGATAGAGATGAGAGAGAGTACAGCAGTGAGATTGTTAGTAGGATCTCAGATGGAGATGAGGAAGTGTACAGGAGTGAGATTGTTGGTAAGATCTCTAATGCAGATGAGAAAGTGTACAGGAGTGAGATTGTTGGTAAGACCTCAGATGGAGATGAGAGAGTGTACAGGAGTGAGATTGCTGGCAGGATCTCAGATGGAGATGAGAGAGTGTACAGAAGTGAGATTGTAGATAGGATCTCAGATGGAGATGAGAGGGTGTACAGGAGTGAGATTGTTGGTAGAATCTCAGATGGAGATGAGAGAGTGTACAGGAGTGAGATTGTTGGTGGAATCTCAGTTGGAGATGAGAGAGTGTACAGGAGTGAGTTTGAAGGTAGGATCACAGATGGAGATGAGAGGGTGTACAGGAGTGAGGTTGTTGGTAGAATCTCAGATGGAAATTTGAGAGCGTACAGGAGTGAGATTGTAGGTGGAATCTCAGATGGAGATGAGAGAGTGTACATGAGTGAGATTGTTGGTAGAATCTCAGATGGAGATGAGAGAGTGTACAGGAGTGAGATTGTAGATAGGATCTCAGATGGAAATGAGAGGGTGCACAGGAGTGAGATTGTTGGTAGAATCTCAGATGGAGATGAGAGGGTGTACAGGAGTGAGATTGTTGGTAGAATCACAGAAGCAGAAGAGAGAGTGTATAAGAGTGAGATTGTTGGTGGAATCTCAGATGGAGATGAGAGAGTGTACAGGAGTGAGATTTTTGGTAAAATCTGAGATGGAGATGAGAGAGTGTACAGGAGTGAGATTGTTGGCTGGATCTCAGATGGAGATGAAAGAGTGTACAGGAGTGAGATTGTAGGTAGGATCTCAGATGGAGATGAGAGGGTGTACAGGAGTGAGATTTTTGGTAGGATCTCAGATGGAAATGAGAAAGTGTGCAGGAGTGAGATTGTTGGCAGGATCTCAGATGGTGATGAGAGAGTGTACAGGAGTGAGATTGTTGGTGAAATCTCAGATGGAGATGAGGGAGTGTACAGGAGTGAGAATATTGGTAAAATCTCAGATGGAGATGAGAAAGTGTACAGGAGTGAGATTGTAAGTAGGATCTCAGATGGAAATCAGAGGGTGTACAGGATTGAGATTACTGGTGGAATCTCAGATGGAGATGAGAGAGTGTACATGAGATAGATTGTTGTAAAATCTCAGATGGAGATGAGAGAGTGTACAGGAGTGAGATTGTTGGTGGGATCTCAGATGGAGATGAGAAAGTGTACAGGAGTGAGATTATTGGTGGAATCTCCGATGGAGATGAGAGAGTGTACAGGAGTGAGATTGTTGGTAGAATCTCAGATGGAGATGAAAGGGTGTACAAGAGTGAGATTGTTGGTAGGATCTCAGATAGAGATAAGAGAGTGTACAGGAGTGAGATTGTTGGTAGGATCTCAGATGGAGATTGTAGAGTGTGCAGGAGTGAGATTGTTGGTAGAATCTCAGATGGAGAGGAGAGGGTGTACAGGAGTCGGATTGTTGGTAGAATCTCAGATGGAAGTGAAAGAGAGTACAGGAGTGAGATTGTTCGTAGGATCTCAGATGGAGATGAGAGAGTGTACAGGAGTGAGATTGTTGGCAGGATCTCAGATGGAGATGAGAGAGTGTACAGAAGTGAGATTGTAGGTTGGATCTCACATGGAGATGAGAGGGTGTGCAGGAGTGAGATTGTTGGTAGAATCTCAGATGGAGATGAGAGGGTGTACAGGAGTGAGATTGTTGGCAGAATCACAGATGCAGATGAGAGAGTTTATAGGAGTGAGATTGTTGGTGGAATCTCAGATGGAGATGAGAGTGTGTACAGGAGTGAGATTGTTGGTAGAATCTCAGATGGAGATGAGAGAGCGTACAGGAGTGAGATTGTTGGTAGAATCTCAGATGGAGATGAGAAAGTGTACAGGAGTGAGATTGTTGGTGGAATCTCAGATGGAGATGAGAGAATGTATATGAGTGAGATTGTTGGTAGAATCTCAGATGGAGATGAGAGAGTGTACAGGAGTGAGATTGTTGGTAGGATCTCAGATGGAAATGAGAAAGTGTACAGGAGTGAGATTGTTGGTAGGATCTCAGATGGAGATGAGAAAGTGTACAGGAGTGAGATTGTTGGTAGAATCTCAGATGGAGATGAGTGAGTGTACAGGAGTGAGAATATTGGTAAAATCTCAGATGGAGATGAGAAAGTTGGCAGGAGTGAGATTGTTGGTAGAATCACAGATGCAGATGAGAGAGTGTATAGGAGTGAGATTGTTGGTGGAATCTCAGATGGAGATGAGAGAGTGTACAGGAGTGAGATTGTTGGCAAAATCTGAGATGGAGATGAGAGAGTGTACAGGAGTGAGATTATTGGTGGAATCTCAGTTGGAGATGAGAGAGTGTACAGGAGTGAGTTTGAAGGTAGGATCTCAGATGGAGATGAGAGGGTGTACAGGAGTGAGGTTGTTGGTAGAATCTCAGATGGAAATTTGAGAGCGTACAGGAGTGAGATTGTAGGTGGAATCTCAGATGGAGATGAGAGAGTGTACATGAGTGAGATTGTTGGTAGAATCTCAGATGGAGATGAGAGAGTGTACAGGAGTGAGATAGTAGGTAGGATCTCAGATGGAAATGAGAGGGTGTACAGGAGTGAGATTGTTGGTAGAATCTCAGATGGAGATGAGAGGGTGTACAGGAGTGAGATTGTTGGTAGAATCACAGATACAGATGAGAGAGTGTATAAGAGTGAGATTGTTGGTGGAATCTCAGATGGAGATGAGAGGGTGTACAGGAGTGAGATTGTTGGTAGAATCACAGATGCAGATGAGAGAGTGTATAAGAGTGAGATTGTTGGTGGAATCTCAGATGGAGATGAGAGAGTGTGCAGGAGTGCGATTGTTGGTAAAATCTGAGATGGAGATGAGAGAGTGTACAGGAGTGAGAATGTTGGTGGAATCTCAGATGGAGATGAGAGAGTGTACAGGAGTGAGATTGTAGGTAGGATCTCAGATGGAGATGAGAGGGTGTACAGGAGTGAGGTTGTTGGTAAAATCTCAGATGGAAATGAGAGAGCATACAGGAGTGAGATTGTTGGTGGAATCTCAGATTGAGATGAGAGAGTGTACATGAGTGAGATTGTTGGTAGAATCTCAGATGGAGATGACAGAGTGCACAGGAGTGAGATTGTTGGTAGGATCTCAGATGGAGATGAGGGGGTGTACCGGAGTGAGATTGTTGGTAGAATCTCAGATGGAGATGAGAGAGTGTACAGGGGTGAGATTGTTGGTGGAATCTCAGATGGAGATGAGAGAGTGTACAGGAGTGAGATTTTTGGTAGGATCTCAGATGGAGATGAGAAAGTGTAGTGAGATAGTTGGTAGGATCTCAGATGGTGATGAGGGAGTGTACAGGAGTGAGAATATTGGTAAAATCTCAGATGGAGATGAGAAAGTGTACAGGAGTGAGATTGTAAGTACGATCTCAGATGGAAATGAGAGGGTGTACAGGATTGAGATTGCTGGTGGAATCTCAGATGGAGATGAGAGAGTGTACATGAGATAGATTGTTGGTAGAATCTCAGATAGAGATGAGAGGGTGTACAGGAGTGAGACTGTTGGTAGGATCTCAGATGGAGATGAGTCGTACAGGACTGAGATTGTTGATAGAATTTCAGCTGGAAATGAGAAAGTGCACAGGAGTGAGATTGTTGGTAGGATCTCAGATGGAGATGAGAGAGTGTACAGGAGTGAGATTGTTGGTGGAATCTCAGATGGAGATGAGAGAGTGTACAGGAGTGAGATTTTTGGTAGGATCTCAGATGCAGATGAGAAAGTGTAGTGAGATAGTTGGTAGGATCTCAGATGGTGATGAGGGAGTGTACAGGAGTGAGAATATTGGTAAAATCTCAGATGGAGATGAGAAAGTGTACAGGAGTGAGATTGTAAGTACGATCTCAGATGGAAATGAGAGGGTGTACAGGATTGAGATTGCTGGTGGAATCTCAGATGGAGATGAGAGAGTGTACATGAGATAGATTGTTGGTAGAATCTCAGATAGAGATGAGAGTGTGTACAGGAGTGAGACTGTTGGTAGGATCTCAGATGGAGATGAGTCGTACAGGACTGAGATTGTTGATAGAATCTCAGCTGGAAATGAGAAAGTGCACAGGAGTGAGATTGTTGGTAGGATCTCAGATGGAGATGAGAGAGTGTACAGGAGTGAGATTGTTGGTGGAATCTCAGATGGAGATGAGAGAGTGCGCAGGAGTGAGATTGTTGGTGGAATCTCAGATGGAGATGAGAGAGTGTACAGGAGTGAGAATATTGGTAAAATCTCAGATGGAGATGAGAAAGTGTACAGGAGTGAGATTGTAAGTAGGATCTCAGATGGAAATGAGAGGGTGTACAGGAGTGAGATTGCTGGTAGAATCACAGATGCAGATGAGAGAGTTTATAGGAGTGAGATTGTTGGTGGAATCTCAGATGGAGATGAGAGTGTGTACAGGAGTGAGATTGTTGGTAGAATCTCAGATGGAGATGAGAGAGCGTACAGGAGTGAGATTGTTGGTAGAATCTCAGATGGAGATGAGAGAGCGTACAGGAGTGAGATTGCTGGTGGAATCTCAGATGGAGATGAGAGAGTGTACATGAGATAGATTGTTGGTAGAATCTCAGATGGAGATGAGAGAGTGTACAGGAGTGAGATTGTTAGTGGAATCTCAGATGGAGATGAGGTAGTGTACAGGAGTGAGAATATTAGTAAAATCTCAGATGGAGATGAGAAAGTGTACAGGAGTGAGATTGTAAGTAGGATCTCAGATGGAAATGAGAGGGTGTACAGGAGTGAGATGGCTGGTAGAATCTTCGATGGAGATGAGAAGGTGTACAGGAGTGAGATTGTTGGTAGCATCGCAGATGGAGATGAGAGAGTGTACAGGAGTGAGATTGTTGGTAGCATCTCCGATGGTGATGAGGACGTACAGGAGTGAGATTGTTGGTAGAATCTCAGATGGAGATGAGAAAATGTACACGACTGACATTCTTGGTAGGATCTCAGATGGAGATGAGAGAGTGTACAGCAGTGAGATTGTTGGTAGGATCTCAGATGGAGATGAGGAAGTGTACAGCAGTGTGATTGTTGGTAAGATGTCTAATGCAGATGAGAAAGTGTACAGGAGTGAGATTGTTGGTAGGATCTCAGATGGTGATGAGAGAGTGTACAGGAGTGAGATTGCAGGTGGAATCTCAGATGGAGATGAGAGAGTGTACATGAGATAGATTGTTGGTAGAATCTCAGATGGAGATGAGAGAGTGTACAGGAGTGAGATTGTTAGTGGAATCTCAGATGGAGATGAGGTAGTGTACAGGAGTGAGAATATTAGTAAAATCTCAGATGGAGATGAGAAAGTGTACAGGAGTGAGATTGTAAGTAGGATCTCAGATGGAAATGAGAGGGTGTACAGGAGTGAGATGGCTGGTAGAATCTTCGATGGAGATGAGAAGGTGTACAGGAGTGAGATTGTTGGTAGCATCGCAGATGGAGATGAGAGAGTGTACAGGAGTGAGATTGTTGGTAGCATCTCAGATGGTGATGAGGACGTACAGGAGTGAGATTGTTGGTAGAATCTCCGATGGAGATGAGAACATGTACACGACTGACATTCTTCGTAGGATCTCAGATGGAGATGAGAGAGTGTACAGCAGTGAGATTGTTGGTAGGATCTCAGATGGAGATGAGGAAGTGTACAGCAGTGTGATTGTTGGTAAGATGTCTAATGCAGATGAGAAAGTGTACAGGAGAGAGATTGTTGGTAGGATCTCAGATGGTGATGAGAGAGTGTACAGGAGTGAGATTGTTGGCAGGATCTCAGATGGAGATGAGAAAATGTACACAACTGTCATTCTTGGTAGGATCTCAGATAGAGATGAGAGAGAGTACAGCAGTGAGATTGTTAGTAGGATCTCAGATGGAGATGAGGAAGTGTACAGGAGTGAGATTGTTGGTAAGATGTCTAATGCAGATGAGAAAGTGTACAGGAGTGAGATTGTTGGTAGGATCTCAGATGGTGATGAGAGAGTGTACAGGAGTGAGATTGTTGGCAGGATCTCAGATGGAGATGAGAAAATGTACACGACTGTCATTCTTGGTAGGATCTCAGATAGAGATGAGAGAGAGTACAGCAGTGAGATTGTTAGTAGGATCTCAGATGGAGATGAGGAAGTGTACAGGAGTGAGATTGTTGGTAAGATCTCTAATGCAGATGAGAAAGTGTACAGGAGTGAGATTGTTGGTAAGACCTCAGATGGAGATGAGAGAGTGTACAGGAGTGAGATTGCTGGCAGGATCTCAGATGGAGATGAGAGAGTGTACAGAAGTGAGATTGTAGATAGGATCTCAGATGGAGATGAGAGGGTGTACAGGAGTGAGATTGTTGGTAGAATCTCAGATGGAGATGAGAGAGTGTACAGGAGTGAGATTGTTGGTGGAATCTCAGTTGGAGATGAGAGAGTGTACAGGAGTGAGTTTGAAGGTAGGATCACAGATGGAGATGAGAGGGTGTACAGGAGTGAGGTTGTTGGTAGAATCTCAGATGGAAATTTGAGAGCGTACAGGAGTGAGATTGTAGGTGGAATCTCAGATGGAGATGAGAGAGTGTACATGAGTGAGATTGTTGGTAGAATCTCAGATGGAGATGAGAGAGTGTACAGGAGTGAGATTGTAGATAGGATCTCAGATGGAAATGAGAGGGTGCACAGGAGTGAGATTGTTGGTAGAATCTCAGATGGAGATGAGAGGGTGTACAGGAGTGAGATTGTTGGTAGAATCACAGAAGCAGAAGAGAGAGTGTATAAGAGTGAGATTGTTGGTGGAATCTCAGATGGAGATGAGAGAGTGTACAGGAGTGAGATTTTTGGTAAAATCTGAGATGGAGATGAGAGAGTGTACAGGAGTGAGATTGTTGGCTGGATCTCAGATGGAGATGAAAGAGTGTACAGGAGTGAGATTGTAGGTAGGATCTCAGATGGAGATGAGAGGGTGTACAGGAGTGAGATTTTTGGTAGGATCTCAGATGGAAATGAGAAAGTGTGCAGGAGTGAGATTGTTGGCAGGATCTCAGATGGTGATGAGAGAGTGTACAGGAGTGAGATTGTTGGTGAAATCTCAGATGGAGATGAGGGAGTGTACAGGAGTGAGAATATTGGTAAAATCTCAGATGGAGATGAGAAAGTGTACAGGAGTGAGATTGTAAGTAGGATCTCAGATGGAAATCAGAGGGTGTACAGGATTGAGATTACTGGTGGAATCTCAGATGGAGATGAGAGAGTGTACATGAGATAGATTGTTGTAAAATCTCAGATGGAGATGAGAGAGTGTACAGGAGTGAGATTGTTGGTGGGATCTCAGATGGAGATGAGAAAGTGTACAGGAGTGAGATTATTGGTGGAATCTCCGATGGAGATGAGAGAGTGTACAGGAGTGAGATTGTTGGTAGAATCTCAGATGGAGATGAAAGGGTGTACAAGAGTGAGATTGTTGGTAGGATCTCAGATAGAGATAAGAGAGTGTACAGGAGTGAGATTGTTGGTAGGATCTCAGATGGAGATTGTAGAGTGTGCAGGAGTGAGATTGTTGGTAGAATCTCAGATGGAGAGGAGAGGGTGTACAGGAGTCGGATTGTTGGTAGAATCTCAGATGGAAGTGAAAGAGAGTACAGGAGTGAGATTGTTCGTAGGATCTCAGATGGAGATGAGAGAGTGTACAGGAGTGAGATTGTTGGCAGGATCTCAGATGGAGATGAGAGAGTGTACAGAAGTGAGATTGTAGGTTGGATCTCACATGGAGATGAGAGGGTGTGCAGGAGTGAGATTGTTGGTAGAATCTCAGATGGAGATGAGAGGGTGTACAGGAGTGAGATTGTTGGCAGAATCACAGATGCAGATGAGAGAGTTTATAGGAGTGAGATTGTTGGTGGAATCTCAGATGGAGATGAGAGTGTGTACAGGTGTGAGATTGTTGGTAGAATCTCAGATGGAGATGAGAGAGCGTACAGGAGTGAGATTGTTGGTAGAATCTCAGATGGAGATGAGAAAGTGTACAGGAGTGAGATTGTTGGTGGAATCTCAGATGGAGATGAGAGAATGTATATGAGTGAGATTGTTGGTAGAATCTCAGATGGAGATGAGAGAGTGTACAGGAGTGAGATTGTTGGTAGGATCTCAGATGGAAATGAGAAAGTGTACAGGAGTGAGATTGTTGGTAGGATCTCAGATGGAGATGAGAAAGTGTACAGGAGTGAGATTGTTGGTAGAATCTCAGATGGAGATGAGTGAGTGTACAGGAGTGAGAATATTGGTAAAATCTCAGATGGAGATGAGAAAGTTGGCAGGAGTGAGATTGTTGGTAGAATCACAGATGCAGATGAGAGAGTTTATAGGAGTGAGATTGTTGGTGGAATCTCAGATGGAGATGAGAGTGTGTACAGGTGTGAGATTGTTGGTAGAATCTCAGATGGAGATGAGAGAGCGTACAGGAGTGAGATTGTAGGTAGGATCTCAGATGGAAATGAGAGGGTGTACAGGAGTGAGATTGTTGGTAGAATCTCAGATGGAGATGAGAGAGTGTACAGGAGTGAGATTGTTGGCAAAATCTGAGATGGAGATGAGAGAGTGTACAGGAGTGAGATTATTGGTGGAATCTCAGTTGGAGATGAGAGAGTGTACAGGAGTGAGTTTGAAGGTAGGATCTCAGATGGAGATGAGAGGGTGTACAGGAGTGAGGTTGTTGGTAGAATCTCAGATGGAAATTTGAGAGCGTACAGGAGTGAGATTGTAGGTGGAATCTCAGATGGAGATGAGAGAGTGTACATGAGTGAGATTGTTGGTAGAATCTCAGATGGAGATGAGAGAGTGTACAGGAGTGAGATTGTAGGTAGGATCTCAGATGGAAATGAGAGGGTGTACAGGAGTGAGATTGTTGGTAGAATCTCAGATGGAGATGAGAGGGTGTACAGGAGTGAGATTGTTGGTAGAATCACAGATACAGATGAGAGAGTGTATAAGAGTGAGATTGTTGGTGGAATCTCAGATGGAGATGAGAGGGTGTACAGGAGTGAGATTGTTGGTAGAATCACAGATGCAGATGAGAGAGTGTATAAGAGTGAGATTGTTGGTGGAATCTCAGATGGAGATGAGAGAGTGTGCAGGAGTGCGATTGTTGGTAAAATCTGAGATGGAGATGAGAGAGTGTACAAGAGTGAGAATGTTGGTGGAATCTCAGATGGAGATGAGAGAGTGTACAGGAGTGAGATTGTAGGTAGGATCTCAGATGGAGATGAGAGGGTGTACAGGAGTGAGGTTGTTGGTAAAATCTCAGATGGAAATGAGAGAGCATACAGGAGTGAGATTGTTGGTGGAATCTCAGATTGAGATGAGAGAGTGTACATGAGTGAGATTGTTGGTAGAATCTCAGATGGAGATGACAGAGTGCACAGGAGTGAGATTGTTGGTAGGATCTCAGATGGAGATGAGGGGGTGTACCGGAGTGAGATTGTTGGTAGAATCTCAGATGGAGATGAGAGAGTGTACAGGGGTGAGATTGTTGGTGGAATCTCAGATGGAGATGAGAGAGTGTACAGGAGTGAGATTTTTGGTAGGATCTCAGATGGAGATGAGAAAGTGTAGTGAGATAGTTGGTAGGATCTCAGATGGTGATGAGGGAGTGTACAGGAGTGAGAATATTGGTAAAATCTCAGATGGAGATGAGAAAGTGTACAGGAGTGAGATTGTAAGTACGATCTCAGATGGAAATGAGAGGGTGTACAGGATTGAGATTGCTGGTGGAATCTCAGATGGAGATGAGAGAGTGTACATGAGATAGATTGTTGGTAGAATCTCAGATAGAGATGAGAGGGTGTACAGGAGTGAGACTGTTGGTAGGATCTCAGATGGAGATGAGTCGTACAGGACTGAGATTGTTGATAGAATCTCAGCTGGAAATGAGAAAGTGCACAGGAGTGAGATTGTTGGTAGGATCTCAGATGGAGATGAGAGAGTGTACAGGAGTGAGATTGTTGGTGGAATCTCAGATGGAGATGAGAGAGTGTACAGGAGTGAGATTTTTGGTAGGATCTCAGATGCAGATGAGAAAGTGTAGTGAGATAGTTGGTAGGATCTCAGATGGTGATGAGGGAGTGTACAGGAGTGAGAATATTGGTAAAATCTCAGATGGAGATGAGAAAGTGTACAGGAGTGAGATTGTAAGTACGATCTCAGATGGAAATGAGAGGGTGTACAGGATTGAGATTGCTGGTGGAATCTCAGATGGAGATGAGAGAGTGTACATGAGATAGATTGTTGGTAGAATCTCAGATAGAGATGAGAGGGTGTACAGGAGTGAGACTGTTGGTAGGATCTCAGATGGAGATGAGTCGTACAGGACTGAGATTGTTGATAGAATCTCAGCTGGAAATGAGAAAGTGCACAGGAGTGAGATTGTTGGTAGGATCTCAGATGGAGATGAGAGAGTGTACAGGAGTGAGATTGTTGGTGGAATCTCAGATGGAGATGAGAGAGTGCGCAGGAGTGAGATTGTTGGTGGAATCTCAGATGGAGATGAGAGAGTGTACAGGAGTGAGAATATTGGTAAAATCTCAGATGGAGATGAGAAAGTGTACAGGAGTGAGATTGTAAGTAGGATCTCAGATGGAAATGAGAGGGTGTACAGGAGTGAGATTGCTGGTAGAATCTTTGATGGAGATGAGAAGGTGTACAGGAGTGAGATTGTTGGTAGTATCTCAGATGGAGATGAGGGAGTGTACAGGAGTGAGATTGTTGGTAGTATCTCAGATGGAGATGAGGACGTACAGGCTTGAGATTGTTGGTAGAATCTCTGATAGAGATGAGAAAATATACACGACTGACATTCTTGGAAGGATCTCAGATGGAGATGAGAGAGTGTACAGCAGTGAGATTGTTGGTAGGATCTCAGATGGAGATGAGAAAGTGTACAGGAGTGAGATTGTTGGTAGGATCTCAGATGGAGTTGAGAGGGTGTACAGGAGTGAGATTGTTGGTAGAATCTCAGACAGAGATGTGAGGATGCAGAGGGGTGAGATTCTTGGTAGGATCACAGATAGAGATGAGAGGGTGTGCAGGACTGAGATTGTTGGTAGAATCTCAGATGGAGATGAGAGGGTGTACAGGAGTGAGATTGTAGGTAGGATGTCAGATGGAGATGAGAGGGTGTACAGGAGTGAGATTGTTGGTAGAATCTCAGATGGAGATGAGAGAGTGTACAGGAGTGAGATTGCTTGTGGAATCTCAGATGGAGATGAGAGAGTGTACATGAGATAGATTGTTGGTAGAATCTCAGATGGAGATGAGAGAGTGTACAGGAGTGAGATTATTGGTGGAATCTCAGATGGAGATGAGAGAGTGTACAGGAGTGAGATTGCTGGTGGAATCTCAGATGGAGATGAGAGAGTGTACATGAGATAGATTGTTGGTAAGATCTCAGATGGAGATGAGAGGGTGTACAAGACTGAGACTGTTGGTAGGATCTCAGATGGAGATGAGAGGGTGTACAGCAGTGAGATTGTTGGTAGAATCTCAGCTGGAAATGAGAAAGTGCACAGGAGTGAGATTGTTGGTAGGATCTCAGATGGAGATTAGGCGGTACAGGAGTGAGATTGTTCGTAGGATCTCAGATAGAGATCAGAGAGTGTACAGGAGTGAGATTGTTGGTGGAATCTCAGATGGAGATGAGAGAGTGTGCAGGAGTGAGATTGTTGGTAGGATCTCAGATGGAGATGAGAAAGTGTACAGGAGTGAGATTGTTGGTAGAATCTCAGATGGAGATGAGAGAGGGTACAGGAGTGAGATTGTTGGTAGGATCTCAAATGGAGATGAGAGGCTGTACAGGAGTGAGATTGTTGGTAGAATCTCAGATGGAGATGAGTGTACAGGAGTGAGATTGTTTGTGGAATCTCAGATGGAGATGAGAGAGTGTACAGGAGTGAGATTGTTGGAAGGATCTCAGATGGAGATTGGAGAGAGCAAAGGAGTGAGATAGTTGGTAGCATCTCAGATGGAGAGGAGAGGGTGTACCGGAGTGAGATTGTTGGTAGGATTTCAGATGGAGATGAGAGAGTGTACAGGAGTGAGATTGTTGGTGGAATCTCAGATGGAGATGAGAGAGTGTACAGGAGGGAGATTTTTGGTAAAATCTGAGATGGAAATGAGAAAGTGTACAGGAGTGAGATTGTTGGAAGGATCTCAGATGGAGATTGGAGAGTGTAAAGGAGTGAGCTTCTTGGTAGGATCTCAGAGAGAGATGAGAGGGTGTACAGGAGTGAGATTGTTGGCAGAATCTCAGATGGAGATGAGAAAGTGTACTGGAGTGAGATTGTTGATAGAATCTCAGATGGAGATGAGAGAGTGTACAGGAGTGAGATTGTTGGTGGAATCTCAGAAGGAGATGAGAGAGTGTACAGGAGTCAGATTGTTGGAAGGATCTCAGGTGGAGATTGGAGAGTGTAAAGGAGTGAGATAGTTGGTAGGATCTCAGATGGAGACGAGAAAGTGTACAGAAGTGAGATAGTTGGTACGATCTCAGATGGAGATGAGAAAGTGTACAGGAGTGAGATTCTAGTAGGATCTCAGATGGAGATGAGAGGGTGTACAGGAGTGAGATTGTTGGTGGAATCTCAGATGGAGATCAGAGAGTGTACAGGAGTGAGATTGTTGGAAGGATCTCAGATGGTGATGAGAGAGTGTACAGGAGTGAGATTGTAGGTAGGATCTCAGATGGAGATGAGAGGGTGTACAGGAATGAGATTGCTGGTAGAATCTCAGATGGAGATGAGAGTGTGTACAGGAGTGAGATTGTTGGTAGAATCTCAGATGGAGATGAGAAAGTGTACAGGAGTGAGATTGTTGGTAGGATCTCAGATGGAGATGAGAGAGTTTACAGGAGTTAGATTGTTGGTAGGATCTCCGATGGAGATGAGAGATGGACAGGAGTGAGATTGTTGGTAGGATCTCAGATGGAGATGAGAGAGTGTACCTGAGTGAGATTGTTGGTAGGATCTCAGATGGAGATGAGAGACTGTACAGCAGTGAGATTGTTGGCAGGATCTCAGATGGAGATGAGAGGGTGTTCAGGAGTGAGGTGGTTGGTAGAATCTCAGATGGAGATGAGAGGGTGTACCGGAGTGAGATTGTTGGCAGGATCTCAGATGGAGATGAGAAAGTGTACAGGAGTGAGATTGTTGATAGAATCTCAGACGGAGATGAGAGAGTGTACAGGAGTGAGATTGTAGGTAGGATCTCAGATGGAGATGAGAGGGTGTACAGGAGTGAGGTTGTTGGTAAAATCTCAGATGGAAATGAGAGAGCGTACAGGAGTGAGATTGCTGGTGGAATCTCAGATGGAGATGAGAGAGTGTACATGAGATAGATTGTTGGTAGAATCTCAGATGGAGATGAGAGAGTGTACAGGAGTGAGATTGTTGGTAGGATCTCAGATGGAGATGAGAAAGTGTACAGGAGTGAGATTATTGGTGGAATCTCGGATGGAGATGAGAGAGTGTACAGGAGTGAGATTGCTGGTGGAATCTCAGATGGAGATGAGAGAGTGTACATGAGATAGATTGTTGGTAGAATCTCAGATGGAGATGAGAGAGTGTACAGGAGTGAGATTGTTGGTAGGATCTCAGATGGAGATCAGAAAGTGTACAGGAGTGAGATTATTGTTGGAATCTCGGATGGAGATGAGAGAGTGTACAGGAGTGAGATTGTTGGTAGAATCTCAGATGGAGATGAGAAAGCATACCGGAGTGAGATTGCAGGTAGCATCGCAGACGGAGATGAGAGGGTGTACAGGACTGAGATTGTTGGTAGGATCTCAGATGGAGATGAGAGAGAGTACAGGCGTGAGATTTTTCGTAGGATCTCAAATGGAGATGAGAGGCTGTACAGGAGTGAGATTGTTGTTAGGATCTCAGATGGAGATGAGAGAGTGTACAGGAGTGAGACTGTTGGTAGGATCTCAGATGGAGATGAGTACGTACAGGAGTGAGATTGTTGATAGAATCTCAGATGGTGATGAGAGAGTGTACAGGAGTGAGATTGTTGGTAGGATCTCAGATGGAGATGAGAGGGTGTACAGGAGTGAGATTGTTGGTGGAATCTCAGATGGAGATGAGAGAGTGTACAGGAGTGAGATTGTTGGAAGGATCTCAGATGGAGATTGGAGAGAGTAAAGGAGTGAGATAGTTGGTAGCATCTCAGATGGAGAGGAGAGGGTGTACAGGAGTGAGATTGTTGGTAGGATCTCAGATGGAGATGAGAGGGTGTACAGGAGTGAGATTGTTGGTGGAATCTCAGATGGAGATGAGAGAGTGTACAGGAGTGAGTTTATTGGTAAAATCTGAGATGAAAATGAGAAAGTGTGCAGGAGTGAGATTGTTGGCTGCATCTCAGATGGAGATGAAATAGTGTACAGGAGTGAGATTGTAGGTAGGATCTCAGATGGAGATGAGAGGGTGTACAGGAGTGAGATTTTTGGTAGGATCTCAGATGGAAATGAGAAAGTGTGCAGGAGTGAGATTGTTGGCAGGATCTCAGATGGTGATGAGAGAGTGTACAGGAGTGAGATTGTTGGTGAAATCTCAGATGGAGATGAGGGAGTGTACAGGAGTGAGAATATTGGTAAAATCTCAGATGGAGATGAGAAAGTGAACAGGAGTGAGATTGTGAGTAGGATCTCAGATGGAAATGAGAGGGTGTACAGGATTGAGATTACTGGTGGAATCTCAGATGGAGATGAGAGAGTGTACATGAGATAGATTGTTGGTAGAATCTCAGATGGAGATGAGAAAGTGTACAGGAGTGAGATTGTTGGTAGGATCTCAGATGGAGATGAGAAAGTGTACAGGAGTGAGATTATTGGTGAAATCTCCGATGGAGATGAGAGAGTGTACAGGAGTGAGATTGTTGGTAGAATCTCAGATGGAGATGAAAGGGTGTACAAGAGTGAGATTGTTGGTAGGATCTCAGATAGAGATAAGAGAGTATACAGGAGTGAGCTTGTTGGTAGGATCTCAGATGGAGATTGGAGAGTGTACAGAAGTGAGATTGTAGGTTGGATCTCACATGGAGATGAGAGGGTGTGCAGGAGTGAGATTGTTTGTAGAATCTCAGATGGAGATGAGAGGGTGTACAGGAGTGAGATTGTTGGCAGAATCACAGATGCAGATGAGAGAGTTTATAGGAGTGAGATTGTTGGTGGAATCTCAGATGGAGATGAGAGTGTGTACAGGAGTGAGATTGTTGGTAGAATCTCAGATGGAGATGAGAGAGCGTACAGGAGTGAGATTGCTGGTGGAATCTCAGATGGAGATGAGAGAGTGTACATGAGATAGATTGTTGGTAGAATCTCAGATGGAGATGAGAGAGTGTACAGGAGTGAGATTGTTAGTGGAATCTCAGATGGAGATGAGGTAGTGTACAGGAGTGAGAATATTAGTAAAATCTCAGATGGAGATGAGAAAGTGTACAGGAGTGAGATTGTAAGTAGGATCTCAGATGGAAATGAGAGGGTGTACAGGAGTGAGATGGCTGGTAGAATCTTCGATGGAGATGAGAAGGTGTACAGGAGTGAGATTGTTGGTAGCATCGCAGATGGAGATGAGAGAGTGTACAGGAGTGAGATTGTTGGTAGCATCTCAGATGGTGATGAGGACGTACAGGAGTGAGATTGTTGGTAGAATCTCCGATGGAGATGAGAACATGTACACGACTGACATTCTTGGTAGGATCTCAGATGGAGATGAGAGAGTGTACAGCAGTGAGATTGTTGGTAGGATCTCAGATGGAGATGAGGAAGTGTACAGCAGTGTGATTGTTGGTAAGATGTCTAATGCAGATGAGAAAGTGTACAGGAGTGAGATTGTTGGTAGGATCTCAGATGGTGATGAGAGAGTGTACAGGAGTGAGATTGTTGGCAGGATCTCAGATGGAGATGAGAAAATGTACACAACTGTCATTCTTGGTAGGATCTCAGATAGAGATGAGAGAGAGTACAGCAGTGAGATTGTTAGTAGGATCTCAGATGGAGATGAGGAAGTGTACAGGAGTGAGATTGTTGGTAAGATGTCTAATGCAGATGAGAAAGTGTACAGGAGTGAGATTGTTGGTAGGATCTCAGATGGTGATGAGAGAGTGTACAGGAGTGAGATTGTTGGCAGGATCTCAGATGGAGATGAGAAAATGTACACGACTGTCATTCTTGGTAGGATCTCAGATAGAGATGAGAGAGAGTACAGCAGTGAGATTGTTAGTAGGATCTCAGATGGAGATGAGGAAGTGTACAGGAGTGAGATTGTTGGTAAGATCTCTAATGCAGATGAGAAAGTGTACAGGAGTGAGATTGTTGGTAAGATCCCAGATGGAGATGAGAGAGTGTACAGGAGTGAGATTGCTGGCAGGATCTCAGATGGAGATGAGAGAGTGTACAGAAGTGAGATTGTAGATAGGATCTCAGATGGAGATGAGAGGGTGTACAGGAGTGAGATTGTTGGTAGAATCTCAGATGGAGATGAGAGAGTGTACAGGAGTGAGATTGTTGGTGGAATCTCAGTTGGAGATGAGAGAGTGTACAAGAGTGAGTTTGAAGGTAAGATCTCAGATGGAGATGAGAGGGTGTACAGGAGTGAGGTTGTTGGTAGAATCTCAGATGGAAATTTGAGAGCGTACAGGAGTGAGATTGTAGGTGGAATCTCAGATGGAGATGAGAGAGTGTACATGAGTGAGATTGTTGGTAGAATCTCAGATGGAGATGAGAGAGTGTACAGGAGTGAGATTGTAGATAGGATCTCAGATGGAAATGAGAGGGTGCACAGGAGTGAGATTGTTGGTAGAATCTCAGATGGAGATGAGAGGGTGTACAGGAGTGAGATTGTTGGTAGAATCACAGAAGCAGAAGAGAGAGTGTATAAGAGTGAGATTGTTGGTGGAATCTCAGATGGAGATGAGAGAGTGTACAGGAGTGAGATTGTTGGTAAAATCTGAGATGGAGATGAGAGAGTGTACAGGAGTGAGATTGTTGGCTGGATCTCAGATGGAGATGAAAGAGTGTACAGGAGTGAGATTGTAGGTAGGATCTCAGATGGAGATGAGAGGGTGAACAGGAGTGAGATTTTTGGTAGGATCTCAGATGGAAATGAGAAAGTGTGCAGGAGTGAGATTGTTGGCAGGATCTCAGATGGTGATGAGAGAGTGTACAGGAGTGAGATTGTTGGTGAAATCTCAGATGGAGATGAGGGAGTGTACAGGAGTGAGAATATTGGTAAAATCTCAGATGGAGATGAGAAAGTGTACAGGAGTGAGATTGTAAGTAGGATCTCAGATGGAAATGAGAGGGTGTACAGGATTGAGATTACTGGTGGAATCTCAGATGGAGATGAGAGAGTGTACATGAGATAGATTGTTGGTAGAATCTCAGATGGAGATGAGAGAGTGTACAGGAGTGAGATTGTTGGTAGGATCTCAGATGGAGATGAGAAAGTGTGCAGGAGTGAGATTATTGGTGGAATCTCCGATGGAGATGAGAGAGTGTACAGGAGTGAGATTGTTGGTAGAATCTCAGATGGAGATGAAAGGGTGTACAAGAGTGAGATTGTTGGTAGGATCTCAGATAGAGATAAGAGAGTGTACAGGAGTGAGATTGTTGGTAGGATCTCAGATGGAGATTGTAGAGTGTGCAGGAGTGAGATTGTTGGTAGAATCTCAGATGGAGAGGAGAGGGTGTACAGGAGTCGGATTGTTGGTAGAATCTCAGATGGAAGTGAAAGAGAGTACAGGAGTGAGATTGTTCGTAGGATCTCAGATGGAGATGAGAGAGTGTACAGGAGTGAGATTGTTGGCAGGATCTCAGATGGAGATGAGAGAGTGTACAGAAGTGAGATTGTAGGTTGGATCTCACATGGAGATGAGAGGGTGTGCAGGAGTGAGATTGTTGGTAGAATCTCAGATGGAGATGAGAAAGTGTACAGGAGTGAGATTGTTGGTGGAATCTCAGATGGAGATGAGAGAATGTATATGAGTGAGATTGTTGGTAGAATCTCAGATGGAGATGAGAGAGTGTACAGGAGTGAGATTGTTGGTAGGATCTCAGATGGAAATGAGAAAGTGTACAGGAGTGAGATTGTTGGTAGGATCTCAGATGGAGATGAGAAAGTGTACAGGAGTGAGATTGTTGGTAGAATCTCAGATGGAGATGAGTGAGTGTACAGGAGTGAGAATATTGGTAAAATCTCAGATGGAGATGAGAAAGTTGGCAGGAGTGAGATTGTTGGTAGAATCACAGATGCAGATGACAGAGTGTATAGGAGTGAGATTGTTGGTGGAATCTCAGATGGAGATGAGAGAGTCTACAGGAGTGAGGTTGTTGGCAAAATCTGAGATGGAGATGAGAGAGTGTACAGGAGTGAGATTGTTGGTGGAATCTCAGATGGAGATGAGAGGGTGTACATGAGTGAGATTGTTGGTAGAATCTCAGATGGAGATGAGAGAGTGTACAGGAGTGAGATTGTAGGTAGGATCTCAGATGGAAATGAGAGGGTGTACAGGAGTGAGATTGTTGGTAGAATCTCAGATGGAGATGAGAGGGTGTACAGGAGTGAGATTGTTGGTAGAATCACAGATGCAGATGAGAGAGTGTATAAGAGTGAGATTGTTGGTGGAATCTCAGATGGAGATGAGAGGGTGTACAGGAGTGAGATTGTTGGTAGAATCACAGATGCAGATGAGAGAGTGTATAAGAGTGAGATTGTTGGTGGAATCTCAGATGGAGATGAGAGTGTGTGCAGGAGTGCGATTGTTGGTAAAATCTGAGATGGAGATGAGAGAGTGTACAGGAGTGAGATTGTTGGTGGAATCTCAGATGGAGATGAGAGAGTGTACAGGAGTGAGATTGTAGGTAGGATCTCAGATGGAGATGAGAGGGTGTACAGGAGTGAGATTGTAAGTAGGATCTCAGATGGAAATGAGAGGGTGTACAGGATTGAGATTGCTGGTGGAATCTCAGATAGAGATGAGAGAGTGTACATGAGATACATTGTTGGTAGAATCTCAGATAGAGATGAGAGGGTGTACAGGAGTGAGACTGTTGGTAGGATCTCAGATGGAGATGAGTCGTACAGGACTGAGATTGTTGGTAGAATCTCAGCTGGAAATGAGAAAGTGCACAGGAGTGAGATTGTTGGTAGGATCTCAGATGGAGATGAGGCGGTACAGGAGTGAGATTGTTCGTAGGATCTCAGATGGAGATGAGAGAGTGTACAGGAGTGAGATTGTTGGTGGAATCTCAGATGGAGATGAGAGAGTGCGCAGGAGTGAGATTGTTGGTGGAATCTCAGATGGAGATGAGAGAGTGTACAGGAGTGAGAATATTGGTAAAATCTCAGATGGAGATGAGAAAGTGTACAGGAGTGAGATTGTAAGTAGGATCTCAGATGGAAATGAGAGGGTGTACAGGAGTGAGATTGCTTGTAGAATCTTTGATGGAGATGAGAAGGTGTACAGGAGTGAGATTGTTGGTAGTATCTCAGATGGAGATGAGGGAGTGTACAGGAGTGAGATTGTTGGTAGTATCTCAGATGGAGATGAGGACGTACAGGCTTGAGATTGTTGGTAGAATCTCTGACAGAGATGAGAAAATGTATACGACTGACATTCTTGGTAGGATCTCAGATGGAGATGAGAGAGTGTACAGCAGTGAGATTGTTGGTAGGATCTCAGATGGAGATGAGAAAGTGTACAAGAGTGAGATTGTTTGTAGGATCTCAGATGGAGTTGAGAGGGTGTACAGGAGTGAGATTGTTGGTAGAATCTCAGACAGAGATGTGAGGATGTAGAGGGGTGAGATTCTTGGTAGGATCACAGATAGAGATGAGAGGGTGTGCAGGACTGAGATTGTTGGTAGAATCTCAGATGGAGATGAGAGGGTGTACAGGAGTGAGATTGTAGGTAGGATGTCAGATGGAGATGAGAGGGTGTACAGGAGTGAGATTGTTGGTAGAATCTCAGATGGAGACGAGAGAGTGTACAGGAGTGAGATTGCTGGTGGAATCTCAGATGGAGATGAGAGAGTGTACATGAGATAGATTGTTGGTAGAATCTCAGATGGAGATGAGAGAGTGTACAGGAGTGAGATTATTGGTGGAATCTCAGATGGAGATGAGAGAGTGTACAGGAGTGAGATTGCTGGTGGAATCTCAGATGGAGATGAGAGAGTGTACATGAGATAGATTGTTGGTAAGATCTCAGATGGAGATGAGAGGGTGTACAAGACTGAGACTGTTGGTAGGATCTCAGATGGAGATGAGAGGGTGTACAGCAGTGAGATTGTTGGTAGAATCTCAGCTGGAAATGAGAAAGTGCACAGGAGTGAGATTGTTGGTAGGATCTCAGATGGAGATTAGGCGGTACAGGAGTGAGATTGTTCGTAGGATCTCAGATAGAGATCAGAGAGTGTACAGGAGTGAGATTGTTGGTGGAATCTCAGATGGAGATGAGAGAGTGTGCAGGAGTGAGATTGTTGGTAGGATCTCAGATGGAGATGAGAAAGTGTACAGGAGTGAGATTGTTGGTAGAATCTCAGATGGAGATGAGAGAGGGTACAGGAGTGAGATTGTTGGTAGGATCTCAAATGGAGATGAGAGGCTGTACAGGAGTGAGATTGTTGGTAGAATCTCAGATGGAGATGAGTGTACAGGAGTGAGATTGTTTGTGGAATCTCAGATGGAGATGAGAGAGTGTACAGGAGTGAGATTGTTGGAAGGATCTCAGATGGAGATTGGAGAGAGCAAAGGAGTGAGATAGTTGGTAGCATCTCAGATGGAGAGGAGAGGGTGTACCGGAGTGAGATTGTTGGTAGGATTTCAGATGGAGATGAGAGAGTGTACAGGAGTGAGATTGTTGGTGGAATCTCAGATGGAGATGAGAGAGTGTACAGGAGGGAGATTTTTGGTAAAATCTGAGATGGAAATGAGAAAGTGTACAGGAGTGAGATTGTTGGAAGGATCTCAGATGGAGATTGGAGAGTGTAAAGGAGTGAGATTCTTGGTAGGATCTCAGAGAGAGATGAGAGGGTGTACAGGAGTGAGATTGTTGGCAGAATCTCAGATGGAGATGAGAAAGTGTACTGGAGTGAGATTGTTGATAGAATCTCAGATGGAGATGAGAGAGTGTACAGGAGTGAGATTGTTGGTGGAATCTCAGAAGGAGGTGAGAGAGTGTACAGGAGTCAGATTGTTGGAAGGATCTCAGGTGGAGATTGGAGAGTGTAAAGGAGTGAGATAGTTGGTAGGATCTCAGATGGAGACGAGAAAGTGTACAGAAGTGAGATAGTTGGTACGATCTCAGATGGAGATGAGAAAGTGTACAGGAGTGAGATTCTAGTAGGATCTCAGATGGAGATGAGAGGGTGTACAGGAGTGAGATTGTTGGTGGAATCTCAGATGGAGATCAGAGAGTGTACAGGAGTGAGATTGTTGGAAGGATCTCAGATGGTGATGAGAGAGTGTACAGGAGTGAGATTGTAGGTAGGATCTCAGATGGAGATGAGAGGGTGTACAGGAATGAGATTGCTGGTAGAATCTCAGATGGAGATGAGAGTGTGTACAGGAGTGAGATTGTTGGTAGAATCTCAGATGGAGATGAGAAAGTGTACAGGAGTGAGATTGTTGGTAGGATCTCAGATGGAGATGAGAGAGTTTACAGGAGTTAGATTGTTGGTAGGATCTCCGATGGAGATGAGAGATGGACAGGAGTGAGATTGTTGGTAGGATCTCAGATGGAGATGAGAGAGTGTACCTGAGTGAGATTGTTGGTAGGATCTCAGATGGAGATGAGAGACTGTACAGCAGTGAGATTGTTGGCAGGATCTCAGATGGAGATGAGAGGGTGTTCAGGAGTGAGGTGGTTGGTAGAATCTCAGATGGAGATGAGAGGGTGTACCGGAGTGAGATTGTTGGCAGGATCTCAGATGGAGATGAGAAACTGTACAGGAGTGAGATTGTTGATAGAATCTCAGACGGAGATGAGGGAGTGTACAGGAGTGAGATTGTAGGTAGGATCTCAGATGGAGATGAGAGGGTGTACAGGAGTGAGGTTGTTGGTAAAATCTCAGATGGAAATGAGAGAGCGTACAGGAGTGAGATTGCTGGTGGAATCTCAGATGGAGATGAGAGAGTGTACATGAGATAGATTGTTGGTAGAATCTCAGATGGAGATGAGAGAGTGTACAGGAGTGAGATTGTTGGTAGGATCTCAGATGGAGATGAGAAAGTGTACAGGAGTGAGATTATTGGTGGAATCTCGGATGGAGATGAGAGAGTGTACAGGAGTGAGATTGCTGGTGGAATCTCAGATGGAGATGAGAGAGTGTACATGAGATAGATTGTTGGTAGAATCTCAGATGGAGATGAGAGAGTGTACAGGAGTGAGATTGTTGGTAGGATCTCAGATGGAGATCAGAAAGTGTACAGGAGTGAGATTATTGTTGGAATCTCGGATGGAGATGAGAGAGTGTACAGGAGTGAGATTGTTGGTAGAATCTCAGATGGAGATGAGAAAGCGTACCGGAGTGAGATTGCAGGTAGCATCGCAGACGGAGATGAGAGGGTGTACAGGACTGAGATTGTTGGTAGGATCTCAGATGGAGATGAGAGAGAGTACAGGCGTGAGATTTTTCGTAGGATCTCAAATGGAGATGAGAGGGTGTACAGGAGTGAGATTGTTGTTAGGATCTCAGATGGAGATGAGAGAGTGTACAGGAGTGAGACTGTTGGTAGGATCTCAGATGGAGATGAGTACGTACAGGAGTGAGATTGTTGATAGAATCTCAGATGGAGATGAGAGGGTGTACAGGAGTGAGATTGTTGGTGGAATCTCAGATGGAGATGAGAGAGTGTACAGGAGTGAGATTGTTGGAAGGATCTCAGATGGAGATTGGAGAGAGTAAAGGAGTGAGATAGTTGGTAGCATCTCAGATGGAGAGGAGAGGGTGTACAGGAGTGAGATTGTTGGTAGGATCTCAGATGGAGATGAGAGGGTGTACAGGAGTGAGATTGTTGGTGGAATCTCAGATGGAGATGAGAGAGTGTACAGGAGTGAGTTTATTGGTAAAATCTGAGATGAAAATGAGAAAGTGTGCAGGAGTGAGATTGTTGGCTGCATCTCAGATGGAGATGAAAGAGTGTACAGGAGTGAGATTGTAGGTAGGATCTCAGATGGAGATGAGAGGGTGTACAGGAGTGAGATTTTTGGTAGGATCTCAGATGGAAATGAGAAAGTGTGCAGGAGTGAGATTGTTGGCAGGATCTCAGATGGTGATGAGAGAGTGTACAGGAGTGAGATTGTTGGTGAAATCTCAGATGGAGATGAGGGAGTGTACAGGAGTGAGAATATTGGTAAAATCTCAGATGGAGATGAGAAAGTGAACAGGAGTGAGATTGTGAGTAGGATCTCAGATGGAAATGAGAGGGTGTACAGGATTGAGATTACTGGTGGAATCTCAGATGGAGATGAGAGAGTGTACATGAGATAGATTGTTGGTAGAATCTCAGATGGAGATGAGAGAGTGTACAGGAGTGAGATTGTTGGTAGGATCTCAGATGGAGATGAGAAAGTGTACAGGAGTGAGATTATTGGTGAAATCTCCGATGGAGATGAGAGAGTGTACAGGAGTGAGATTGTTGGTAGAATCTCAGATGGAGATGAAAGGGTGTACAAGAGTGAGATTGTTGGTAGGATCTCAGATAGAGATAAGAGAGTATACAGGAGTGAGCTTGTTGGTAGGATCTCAGATGGAGATTGGAGAGTGTACAGGAGTGAGATTGTTGGTAGAATCTCAGATGGAGAGGAGAGGGTGTACAGGAGTCGGATTGTAGGTAGGATCTCAGATGGAGATGAGATGGTGTACAGGAGTGAGATTGTTGGCAGGATCTCAGATGGAGATGAGAGAGTGTACAGAAGTGAGATTGTAGGTTGGATCTCACATGGAGATGAGAGGGTGTGCAGGAGTGAGATTGTTTGTAGAATCTCAGATGGAGATGAGAGGGTGTACAGGAGTGAGATTGTTGGCAGAATCACAGATGCAGATGAGAGAGTTTATAGGAGTGAGATTGTTGGTGGAATCTCAGATGGAGATGAGAGTGTGTACAGGAGTGAGATTGTTGGTAGAATCTCAGATGGAGATGAGAGAGCGTACAGGAGTGAGATTGCTGGTGGAATCTCAGATGGAGATGAGAGAGTGTACATGAGATAGATTGTTGGTAGAATCTCAGATGGAGATGAGGTAGTGTACAGGAGTGAGAATATTAGTAAAATCTCAGATGGAGATGAGAAAGTGTACAGGAGTGAGACTGGAAGTAGGATCTCAGATGGAAATGAGAGGGTGTACAGGAGTGAGATGGCTGGTAGAATCTTCGATGGAGATGAGAAGGTGTACAGGAGTGAGATTGTTGGTAGCATCACAGATGGAGATGAGAGAGTGTACAGGAGTGAGATTGTTGGTAGCATCTCAGATGGTGATGAGGACGTACAGGAGTGAGATTGTTGGTAGAATCTCCGATGGAGATGAGAACATGTACACGACTGACATTCTTGGTAGGATCTCAGATGGAGATGAGAGAGTGTACAGCAGTGAGATTGTTGGTAGGATCTCAGATGGAGATGAGGAAGTGTACAGCAGTGTGATTGTTGGTAAGATGTCTAATGCAGATGAGAAAGTGTACAGGAGTGAGATTGTTGGTAGGATCTCAGATGGTGATGAGAGAGTGTACAGGAGTGAGATTGTTGGCAGGATCTCAGATGGAGATGAGAAAATGTACACAACTGTCATTCTTGGTAGGATCTCAGATAGAGATGAGAGAGAGTACAGCAGTGAGATTGTTAGTAGGATCTCAGATGGAGATGAGGAAGTGTACAGGAGTGAGATTGTTGGTAAGATGTCTAATGCAGATGAGAAAGTGTACAGGAGTGAGATTGTTGGTAGGATCTCAGATGGTGATGAGAGAGTGTACAGGAGTGAGATTGTTGGCAGGATCTCAGATGGAGATGAGAAAATGTACACGACTGTCATTCTTGGTAGGATCTCAGATAGAGATGAGAGAGAGTACAGCAGTGAGATTGTTAGTAGGATCTCAGATGGAGATGAGGAAGTGTACAGGAGTGAGATTGTTGGTAAGATCTCTAATGCAGATGAGAAAGTGTACAGGAGTGAGATTGTTGGTAAGATCTCAGATGGAGATGAGAGAGTGTACAGGAGTGAGATTGCTGGCAGGATCTCAGATGGAGATGAGAGAGTGTACAGAAGTGAGATTGTAGATAGGATCTCAGATGGAGATGAGAGGGTGTACAGGAGTGAGATTGTTGGTAGAATCTCAGATGGAGATGAGAGAGTGTACAGGAGTGAGATTGTTGGTGGAATCTCAGTTGGAGATGAGAGAGTGTACAAGAGTGAGTTTGAAGGTAAGATCTCAGATGGAGATGAGAGGGTGTACAAGACTGAGACTGTTGGTAGGATCTCAGATGGAGATGAGAGGGTGTACAGCAGTGAGATTGTTGGTAGAATCTCAGCTGGAAATGAGAAAGTGCACAGGAGTGAGATTGTTGGTAGGATCTCAGATGGAGATTAGGCGGTACAGGAGTGAGATTGTTCGTAGGATCTCAGATAGAGATCAGAGAGTGTACAGGAGTGAGATTGTTGGTGGAATCTCAGATGGAGATGAGAGAGTGTGCAGGAGTGAGATTGTTGGTAGGATCTCAGATGGAGATGAGAAAGTGTACAGGAGTGAGATTGTTGGTAGAATCTCAGATGGAGATGAGAGAGTGTACAGGAGTGAGATTGTTGGTAGGATCTCAGATGGAGATGAGAGGCTGTACAGGAGTGAGATTGTTGGTAGAATCTCAGATGGAGATGAGTGTACAGGAGTGAGATTGTTTGTGGAATCTCAGATGGAGATGAGAGAGTGTACAGGAGTGAGATTGTTGGAAGGATCTCAGATGGAGATTGGAGAGAGCAAAGGAGTGAGATAGTTGGTAGCATCTCAGATGGAGAGGAGAGGGTGTACCGGAGTGAGATTGTTGGTAGGATTTCAGATGGAGATGAGAGAGTGTACAGGAGTGAGATTGTTGGTGGAATCTCAGATGGAGATGAGAGAGTGTACAGGAGTGAGATTTTTGGTAAAATCTGAGATGGAAATGAGAAAGTGTACAGGAGTGAGATTGTTGGAAGGATCTCAGATGGAGATTGGAGAGTGTAAAGGAGTAAGATTCTTGGTAGGATCTCAGAGAGAGATGAGAGGCTGTACAGGAGTGAGATTGTTGGTAGAATCTCAGATGGAGATGACAGAGTGTACAGGAGTGAGATTGTTGGTGGAATCTCAGATGGCGATGAGAGAGTGTACAGGAGTGTGATTGTTGGAAGGATCTCAGATGGGGATGAGAAAGTGTACAGGAGTGAGATAGTTGGTAGGATCTCAGATGGTGATGAGAGAGTGTACAGGAGTGAGATTGTTGGTGGAATCTCAGAAGGAGATGAGAGAGTGTACAGGAGTGAGATTGTTGGAAGGATCTCAGGTGGAGATTGGAGAGTGTAAAGGAGTGAGATAGTTGGTAGGATCTCAGATGGAGACGAGAAAGTGTACAGAAGTGAGATAGTTGGTACGATCTCAGATGGAGATGAGAAAGTGTACAGGAGTGAGATTCTAGTAGGATCTCAGATGGAGATGAGAGGGTGTACAGGAGTGAGATTGTTGGTGGAATCTCAGATGGAGATCAGAGAGTGTACAGGAGTGAGATTGTTGGAAGGATCTCAGATGGTGATGAGAGAGTGTACAGGAGTGTGATTGTAGGTAGGATCTCAGATGGAGATGAGAGGGTGTACAGGAATGAGATTGCTGGTAGAATCTCAGATGGAGATGAGAGTGTGTACAGGAGTGAGATTGTTGGTAGAATCTCAGATGGAGATGAGAAAGTGTACAGGAGTGAGATTGTTGGTAGGATCTCAGATGGAGATGAGAGAGTTTACAGGAGTTAGATTGTTGGTAGGATCTCCGATGGAGATGAGAGATGGATAGGAGTGAGATTGTTGGTAGGATCTCAGATGGAGATGAGAGAGTGTACCTGAGTGAGATTGTTGGTAGGATCTCAGATGGAGATGAGAGACTGTACAGCAGTGAGATTGTTGGTAGGATATCAGATGGAGATGAGAGGGTGTACAGGAGTGAGGTGGTTGGTAGAATCTCAGATGGAGATGAGAGGGTGTACCGGAGTGAGATTGTTGGCAGGATCTCAGATGGAGATGAGAAAGTGTACAGGAGTGAGGTTGTTGGTAAAATCTCAGATGGAAATGAGAGAGCATACAGGAGTGAGATTGCTGGTGGAATCTCAGATGGAGATGAGAGAGTGTACATGAGATAGATTGTTGGTAGAATCTCAGATGGAGATGAGAGAGTGTACAGGAGTGAGATTGTTGGTAGGATCTCAGATGGAGATGAGAAAGTGTACAGGAGTGAGATTATTGGTGGAATCTCGGATGGAGATGAGAGAGTGTACAGGAGTGAGATTGCTGGTGGAATCTCAGATGGAGATGAGAGAGTGTACATGAGATAGATTGTTGGTAGAATCTCAGATGGAGATGAGAGAGTGTACAGGAGTGAGATTGTTGGTAGGATCTCAGATGGAGATCAGAAAGTGTACAGGAGTGAGATTATTGTTGGAATCTCGGATGGAGATGAGAGAGTGTACAGGAGTGAGATTGTTGGTAGAATCTCAGATGGAGATGAGAAAGCGTACCGGAGTGAGATTGCAGGTAGCATCGCAGACGGAGATGAGAGGGTGTACAGGACTGAGATTGTTGGTAGGATCTCAGATGGAGATGAGAGAGAGTACAGGCGTGAGATTTCTCGTAGGATCTCAAATGGAGATGAGAGGGTGTACAGGAGTGAGACTGTTGGTAGGATCTCAGATGGAGATGAGTACGTACAGGAGTGAGATTGTTGATAGAATCTCAGATGGAGATGAGAGAGTGTACAGGAGTGAGATTGTTGGTGGAATCTCAGATGGAGATGAGAGAGTGTACAGGAGTGAGTTTGTTGGAAGGATCTCAGATGGAGATTGGAGAGAGTAAAGGAGTGAGATAGTTGGTAGCATCTCAGATGGAGAGGAGAGGGTGTACAGGAGTGAGATTGTTGGTAGGATCTCAGATGGAGATGAGAGGGTGTACAGGAGTGAGATTGTTGGTGGAATCTCAGATGGAGATGAGAGAGTGTACAGGAGTGAGATTATTGGTAAAATCTGAGATGGAAATGAGAAAGTGTACAGGAGTGAGATTGTTGGAAGGATCTCAGATGGAGATTGGAGAGTGTAAAGGAGTGAGATTCTTGGTAGGATCTCAGAGAGAGATGAGAGGGTGTACAGGAGTGAGATTGTTGGCAGGATCTCAGACGGAGATGAGAAAGTGTACAGGAGTGAGATTGTTGATAGAATCTCAGATGGAGATGAGAGAGTGTACAGGAGTGAGATTATTGGTAGGATCTCAGATGGAGATGAGAGGCTGTACAGGAGTGAGATTGTTGGTAGAATCTCAGATGGAGATGAGAGAGTGTACAGGAGTGAGATTGTTGGTGGAATCTCAGATGGCGATGAGAGAGTGTACAGGAGTGTGATTGTTGGAAGGATCTCAGATGGGGATGAGAAAGTGTACAGGAGTGAGATAGTTGGTAGGATCTCAGATGGTGATGAGAGAGTGTACAGGAGTGAGATTGTTGGTGGAATCTCAGAAGGAGATGAGGTAGTGTACAGGAGTGAGATTTTTGGAAGGATCTCAGGTGGAGATTGGAGAGTGTAAAGGAGTGAGATAGTTGGTAGGATCTCAGATGGAGACGAGAAAGTGTACAGGAGTGAGATAGTTGGTACGATCTCAGATGGAGATGAGAAAGTGTACAGGAGTGAGATTCTGGTAGGTTCTCAGATGGAGATGAGAGGGTGTACAGGAGTGAGATTGTTGGTGGAATCTCAGATGGAGATGAGAGAGTGTACAGGAGTGAGATTGTTGGAAGGATCTCAGATGGTGATGAGAGAGTGTACAGGAGTGAGATTGTAGATAGGATCTGAGATGGAGATGAGAGGGTGTACAGGAGTGAGATTGCTGGTAGAATCTCAGATGAAGATGAGAATGTGTACAGGAGTGAGATTGTTGGTAGAATCTCAGATGGAAATGAGAAAGTGTACAGGAGTGAGATTGTTGGTAGGATCTCAGATGGAGATGAGAGAGTTTACAAGAATTAGATTGCTGGTAGGATCTCCGATGGAGATGAGAGAGTGTACATGAGTGAGATTGTTGGTAGGATCTCAGATGGAGATGAGAGAGTGTACATGAGTGAGATTGTTGGTAGGATCTCAGATGGAGATGAGAGACTGTACAGCAGTGAGATTGTTGGTAGGATCTCAGATGGAGATGAGAGGGTGTACAGGAGTGAGATGGTTGGTAGAATCTCAGATGGAGATGAGAGGGTGTACCAGAGTGAGATTGTTGGCAGGATCTCAGATGGAGATGAGAAAGTGTACAGGAGTGAGATTGTTGATAGAATCTCAGACGGAGATGAGAGAGTGTTCAGGAGTGAGATTGTTGGTAGGATCTCAGAGGGAGATCAGAGGCTGTACAGGAGTGAGATTGTTGGTAGATTCTCAGATGGAGATGAGTGAGTGTACAGGAGTGAGATTGTTGAAAGGGACTCAGATGCAGATTGGAGAGTGTAATGGACTGAGATAGTTGGTAGCATCTCAGATGGAGAGCAGAGTGTGCACAGGAGTAAGATTGTTGGTAGGATCTAAGATGGAAATGAGAAAGTGTACAGGAGTGAGATTATTGGTGGAATCTCGGATGGAGATGAGAGAGTGTAGAGAAGTGAGATTGCTGGTGGAATCTCAGATGGAGATGAGAGAGTGTACATGAGATAGATTGTTGGTAGAATCACAGATGGAGATGAGAGAGTATACAGGAGTGAGATTATTGGTGGAATCTCGGATGGAGATGAGAGAGTGTACAGGAGTGAGATTGTTGGTAGGATCTCAGATGGAGATGAGAGGCTGTACAGGAGTGAGATTGTTGGTAGAATCTCAGATGGAGATGAGATAGTGTACAGGAGTGAGATTGTTGGTGGAATCTCAGATGGCGATGAGAGAGTGTACAGGAGTGTGATTGTTGGAAGGATCTCAGATGGAGATGAGAAAGTGTACAGGAGTGAGATAGTTGGTAGGATCTCAGATGGTGATGAGAGAGTGTACAGGAGTGAGATTGTTGGTGGAATCTCAGAAGGAGATGAGAGAGTGTACAGGAGTGAGATTGTTGGAAGGATCTCAGGTGGAGATTGGAGAGTGTAAAGGAGTGTGATTGTTGGTAGGATCTCAGATGGAGATGAGGACGTACAGGAGTGAGCTTGCTGGTAGAATCTCAGATGGAGATGAGAAAGTGTACACGACTGAGATTCTTGGTAGGATCTCAGATGGAGATGAGAGAGTGTACAACAATGAGATTGTTGGTAGGATCTCAGATGGAGATGAGGAAGTGTACAGGAGTGAGATTGTTGGTAGGATCTCTAATGGAGATGAGAGAGTGTACAGGAGTGAGATTATTGGTGGAATCTCGGATGGAGATGAGAGAGTGAACAGGAGTGAGATTGTTGGTAGGATCTCAGATGGAGATGAGAGATGGGCAGGAGTGAGATTGTTGGTAGAATCTTAGATGGAGATGAGAAAGTGTACAGGAGTGAGATTGTAGGTAGGATCTCAGATGGAGATGAGTGAGTGTTCAGGAGTGAGATTGCTGGTAGAATCTCAGATGGAGATGAGAAAATGTACACGACTGAGATTCTTGGTAGGATCTCAGATGGAGATGAGAGAGTGTACAGCAGTGAGATTGTTGGTAGGATCTCAGTTGGAGATGAGGAAGTGTACAGGAGTGAGATTGTTGGTAGGATCTCTAATGGAAATGAGAAAGTGTACAGGAGTGAGATTGTTGGTAGGATCTCAGATGGTGATGAGAGAGTGTACAGGAGTGAGATAGCTGGTGGAATCTCAGATGGAGATGAGAGAGTGTACAGGAGTGAGATTGTTGGTGGAATCTCAGATGGAGATGAGAGAGTGTACAGGAGTGAGATTGTTGGTAAAATCTCAGATGGAGATGAGAAAGTGTACAGGAGTGAGATTTTAGGTAGGATCTCAGATGGAGATGAGAGGGTGTACAGGAGTGAGATTGCTGGTAGAATCTCAGATGGAGTTGAGAGAGTGTACAGGAGTGTGATTGTTGGTAGCATCTCAGATGGAGATGAGAGGGTGTACAGTAGTGAGATTGTTGGTAGGATCTCAGATGGAGATGAGAGGGTGTACAGGAGTGAGATTGTTGGTAGAATCTCAGATGGAGATGAGAGGGTGTAGAGGAGTTTGATTCTTGGTAGAATCTCAGATGCAGAGGAGAAGGAGTACAGGAGTGAGATTGTTGGTAGAATCTCAGATGGAGATGAGAGGGTGTACTGGAGTGAGATTGTTGGTGGAATCTCAGATGGAGATTAGAGAGTGTACATGAGTGAGATTGTTGATAAAATCTCAGATGGAAATGAGAGAGTGTACAGGAGTGAGATTGTTGGTAGGATCTCAGATGGAGATGAGAGGGTGTACAAGAGTGAGATTATTGTTGGAATCTCAGATGGAGATGAGAGAGTGTACAGGAGTGAGATTGTTGGTAGAATCTCAGATGGAGATGAGAGACTTTACAGCAGTGAGATTTTTGGTAGGATCTGAGAGAGAGATGAGAGGGTGTACAGGAGTAAGATGGTTGGTAGAATCTCAGATGGAGATGAGAGGGTGTACAGGAGTGAGATTGTTGGCAGGATCTCAGATGGAGATGAGAAATTGTACAGGACTGAGATTGTTGATAGAATCTCAGATGGAGATGAGAGAGTGTACAGGAGTGAGATTGTTGGTAGGATCTCAGATGGAGATGAGAGGCTGTACAGGAGTGTGATTGTTGGTAGGATCTCAGATGGAGATGAGAGAGTGTACCGGAGTGAGATTGTTGGTGGAATCTCAGATGGAGATGAGAGAGTGTACAGGAGTGAGATTGTTGTAAGGATCTCAGATGGTGATGAGAGAGTGTACAGGAGTGAGATTATTGGTGGAATCTCAGATGGAGATGAGACGATGTACAGGAGTGAGATTGTTGGTAGGATCTCAGATGGAGATTGGAGAGTGTAAAGGAGTGAGATAGTTGGTAGCATCTCAGATGGAGAGGAGAGGGTGCACAGGGGTGAGATTGTTGGTAAGATCTCAGATGGAGATGAGAAAGTGTACAGGAGTGAGATAGTTGGTATGATCTCAGATGGTGATGAGAGAGTGTACAGGAGTGAGATTGTTGGTGGAATCTCAGATAGAGATGAGAGAGTGTACAGGAGTGAGATTATTGGTGGAATCTCCGATGGAGATGAGGGAGTGAACAGGAGTGAGATTGTTAATAGGATCTCAAATGGAGATGAGAGGGTGCACAGGAGTGAGATTTTTGGTAGGATCTCAGATGGAGATGAGAAAGTGTACAGGTGTGAGATAGTTGGTAGGATCTCAGATGGTGCTGAGAGAGTGTACAGGAGTGAGATTGTTGGTGGAATCTCAGATGGAGATGAGAGAGTGTACAGGAGTGAGATTGTTGGTAAAATCTCAGATGGAGATGAGAAAGTGTACAGGAGTGAGATTGTAGGTAGGATCTCAGATGGAGATGAGAGGGTGCACAGGAGTGAGATTGTTGGTAGAATCTCAGATGGAGTTGAGAGAGTGTACAGGAGTGTGATTGTTGGTAGCATCTCAGAAGGAGATGAGAGGGTGTACAGGAGTGAGATTGTTGGTAGGATCTCAGATGGAGATGAGAGGGTGTACAGGAGTGAGATTGTTGGCAGAATCTCAGATGTTGATGAGAGAGTGTACAGGAGTGAGATTATTGTTGGAATCTCAGATGGAGATGAGAGAGCGTACAGGAGTGAGATTGTTGGTAGAATCTCAGATGGAGATGAGAGACTGTAGAGCAGTGAGATTGTTGGTAGAATCTCAGATGGAGATGAGAGGGTGTACAGGAATGATATTGTTGGTAGAATCTCAGATGGTGATGAGAGAGTGTACAGGAGTGAGATTATTGTTGGAATCTCAGATGGAAATGAGAGAGTGTACAGGAGTGAGATTGTTGGTAGAATCTCAGATGGAGATGAGAGACTGTACAGCAGTGAGATTGTTGGTAGAATCTCAGATGGAGATGAGAGGGTGTACAGGAGTGAGATTGTTGGCAGGATCTCAGGTGGAGATGAGAAATTGTACAGGAGTGAGATTGTTGATAGAATCTCAGATGGAGATGAGAGAGTGTACAGGAGTGAGATTGTTGGTAGGATCTCAGATGGAGATGAGAGGCTGTACAGGAGTGAGATTGTTGGTAGGATCTCAGATGGAGATGAGAGAGTGTACCGGAGTGAGATTGTTGGTGGAATCTCTGATGGAGATGAGAGAGTGTACAGGAGTGAGATTGTTGTAAGGATCTCAGATGGTGATGAGAGAGTGTACAGGAGTGAGATTATTGGTGGAATCTCAGATGGAGATGAGACGATGTACAGGAGTGAGATTGTTGGTAGGATCTCAGATGGACATTGGAGAGTGTAAAGGAGTGAGATAGTTGGTAGCATCTCAGATGGAGAGGAGAGGGTGCACAGGAGTGAGATTGTTGGTAAGATCTCAGATGGAGATGAGAAAGTGTACAGGAGTGAGAGAGTTGGTAGGATCTCAGATGGTGCTGAGAGAGTGTACAGGAGTGAGATTGTTGGTGGAATCTCAGATGGAGATGAGAGAGTTTACAGGAGTGAGATTATTGGTGGAATCTCCGATGGAGATGAGGGAGTGAACAGGAGTGTGATTGTTAATAGGATCTCAGATTGAAATGAGAGAGTGTACAGGAGTGAGATTGTTGGTAAAATCTCAGATGGAGATGAGAAAGTGTACAGGAGTGAGATTCTAGGTAGGATCTCAGATGGAGATGAGAGGGTGTACAGGAGTGAGATTGTTGGTAGGATCTCAGATGGAGATTAGAGGGTGTACAGGAGTGAGATTGTTGGTAGAATCTCAGATGGAGATGAGAGGGTGTAGAGGAGTTTGATTGTTGGTAGAATCTCAGATGCAGAGGAGAAGGAGTACAGAAGTGAGATTGTTGGTAGAATCTCAGATGGAGATGAGAGGGTGTACAGGAGTGAGATTGTTGGTAGGATCTCAGATGGAGATGAGAGGGTGTACAGGAGTGAGATTGTTGGTAGAATCTCAGATGGTGATGAGAGAGTGTACAGGAGTGAGATTATTGTTGGAATCTCAGATGGAGATGAGAGAGTGTACAGGAGTGAGATTGTTGGTAGAATCTCAGATGGAGATGAGAGACTGTACAGCAGTGAGATTGTTGGTAGAATCTCAGATGGAGATGAGAGGGTGTACAGGAGTGAGATTGTTGGCAGGATCTCAGATGGAGATGAGAAAGTGTACAGGAGTGAGATTGTTGATAGAATCTCAGATGGAGATGAGAGAGTGTACAGGAGTGAGATTGTTGGTAGGATCTCAGATGGAGATGAGAGGCTGTACAGGAGTGAGATTGTTGGTAGAATCTCAGATGGAGATGAGTGTACAGGAGTGAGATTGTTGGTGGAATCTCAGATGGAGATGAGAGAGTGTACAGGAGTGAGATTGTTGGAAGGATCTCAGATGGAGATTGGAGAGAGTAAAGGAGTGAGATAGTTGGTAGCATCTCAGATGGAAAGGAGAGGGTCTACAAGAATGAGATTGTTGGTAGGATCTCAGATGGAGCTAAGAAAGTGTACAGGAGTGAGATAGTTGGTTGGATCTCAGATGGAGATGAGAAGGTGTACAGGAGTGAGATTGTTGGTAGAATCTTAGAAGGAGATGAGAGAGAGTACAGGAGTGTGATTGTTGGTAGGATCTCAGATGGAGATGAGGACGTACAGGAGTGAGCTTGCTGGTAGAATCTCAGATGGAGATGAGAAAGTGTACACGACTGAGATTCTTGGTAGGATCTCAGATGGAGATGAGAGAGTGTACAACAGTGAGATTGTTGGTAGGATCTCAGATTGAGATGAGGAAGTGTACAGGAGTGAGATTGTTGGTAGGATCTCTAATGGAGATGAGAGGGTGTACAGGAGTGAGATTATTGGTGGAATATCGGATGGAGATGAGAGAGTGAACAGGAGTGAGATTGTTGGTAGGATCTCAGATGGAGATGAGAGATGGGCAGGAGTGAGATTATTGGTGGAATCTCCGATGGAGATGAGGGAGTGAACAGGAGTGTGATTGTTAATAGGATCTCAGATGGAAATGAGAGAGTGTACAGGAGTGAGATTGTTGGTAAAATCTCAGATGGAGATGAGAAAGTGTACAGGAGTGAGATTCTAGGTAGGATCTCAGATGGAGATGAGAGGGTGTACAGGAGTGAGATTGTTGGTAGGATCTCAGATGGAGATGAGAGGGTGTACAGGAGTGAGATTGTTGGTAGAATCTCAGATGGAGATGAGAGGGTGTAGAGGAGTTTGATTGTTGGTAGAATCTCAGATGCAGAGGAGAAGGAGTACAGAAGTGAGATTGTTGGTAGAATCTCAGATGGAGATGAGAGGGTGTACAGGAGTGAGATTGTTGGTAGGATCTCAGATGGAGATGAGAGGGTGTACAGGAGTGAGATTGTTGGTAGAATCTCAGATGGTGATGAGAGAGTGTACAGGAGTGAGATTATTGTTGGAATCTCAGATGGAGATGAGAGAGTGTACAGGAGTGAGATTGTTGGTAGAATCTCAGATGGAGATGAGAGACTGTACAGCAGTGAGATTGTTGGTAGAATCTCAGATGGAGATGAGAGGGTGTACAGGAGTGAGATTGTTGGCAGGATCTCAGATGGAGATGAGAAAGTGTACAGGAGTGAGATTGTTGATAGAATCTCAGATGGAGATGAGAGAGTGTACAGGAGTGAGATTGTTGGTAGGATCTCAGATGGAGATGAGAGGCTGTACAGGAGTGAGATTGTTGGTAGAATCTCAGATGGAGATGAGTGTACAGGAGTGAGATTGTTGGTAGGATCTCAGATGGAGATGAGAGAGTGTACCGGAGTGAGATTGTTGGTGGAATCTCAGATGGAGATGAGAGAGTGTACAGGAGTGAGATTGTTGTAAGGATCTCAGATGGAGATGAGAGAGTGTACAGGAGTGAGATTATTGGTGGAATCTCAGATGGAGATGAGACGATGTACAGGAGTGAGATTGTTGGTAGGATCTCAGATGGAGATTGGAGAGTGTAAAGGAGTGAGATAGTTGGTAGCATCTCAGATGGAGAGGAGAGGGTGCACAGGGGTGAGATTGTTGGTAAGATCTCAGATGGAGATGAGAAAGTGTACAGGAGTGAGATAGTTGGTATGATCTCAGATGGTGATGAGAGAGTGTACAGGAGTGAGATTGTTGGTGGAATCTCAGATAGAGATGAGAGAGTGTACAGGAGTGAGATTATTGGTGGAATCTCCGATGGAGATGAGGGAGTGAACAGGAGTGAGATTGTTAATAGGATCTCAAATGGAGATGAGAGGGTGCACAGGAGTGAGATTTTTGGTAGGATCTCAGATGGAGATGAGAAAGTGTACAGGTGTGAGATAGTTGGTAGTATCTCAGATGGTGCTGAGAGAGTGTACAGGAGTGAGATTGTTGGTGGAATCTCAGATGGAGATGAGAGAGTGTACAGGAGTGAGATTGTTGGTAAAATCTCAGATGGAGATGAGAAAGTGTACAGGAGTGAGATTGTAGGTAGGATCTCAGATGGAGATGAGAGGGTGCACAGGAGTGAGATTGTTGGTAGAATCTCAGATGGAGTTGAGAGAGTGTACAGGAGTGTGATTGTTGGTAGCATCTCAGAAGGAGATGAGAGGGTGTACAGGAGTGAGATTGTTGGTAGGATCTCAGATGGAGATGAGAGGGTGTACAGGAGTGAGATTGTTGGCAGAATCTCAGATGTTGATGAGAGAGTGTACAGGAGTGAGATTATTGTTGGAATCTCAGATGGAGATGAGAGAGCGTACAGGAGTGAGATTGTTGGTAGAATCTCAGATGGAGATGAGAGACTGTAGAGCAGTGAGATTGTTGGTAGAATCTCAGATGGAGATGAGAGGGTGTACAGGAATGATATTGTTGGTAGAATCTCAGATGGTGATGAGAGAGTGTACAGGAGTGAGATTATTGTTGGAATCTCAGATGGAAATGAGAGAGTGTACAGGAGTGAGATTGTTGGTAGAATCTCAGATGGAGATGAGAGACTGTACAGCAGTGAGATTGTTGGTAGAATCTCAGATGGAGATGAGAGGGTGTACAGGAGTGAGATTGTTGGCAGGATCTCAGGTGGAGATGAGAAATTGTACAGGAGTGAGATTGTTGATAGAATCTCAGATGGAGATGAGAGAGTGTACAGGAGTGAGATTGTTGGTAGGATCTCAGATGGAGATGAGAGGCTGTACAGGAGTGAGATTGTTGGTTGGATCTCAGATGGAGATGAGAGAGTGTACCGGAGTGAGATTGTTGGTGGAATCTCTGATGGAGATGAGAGAGTGTACAGGAGTGAGATTGTTGTAAGGATCTCAGATGGTGATGAGAGAGTGTACAGGAGTGAGATTATTGGTGGAATCTCAGATGGAGATGAGACGATGTACAGGAGTGAGATTGTTGGTAGGATCTCAGATGGACATTGGAGAGTGTAAAGGAGTGAGATAGTTGGTAGCATCTCAGATGGAGAGGAGAGGGTGCACAGGAGTGAGATTGTTGGTAAGATCTCAGATGGAGATGAGAAAGTGTACAGGAGTGAGAGAGTTGGTAGGATCTCAGATGGTGCTGAGAGAGTGTACAGGAGTGAGATTGTTGGTGGAATCTCAGATGGAGATGAGAGAGTTTACAGGAGTGAGATTATTGGTGGAATCTCCGATGGAGATGAGGGAGTGAACAGGAGTGTGATTGTTAATAGGATCTCAGATTGAAATGAGAGAGTGTACAGGAGTGAGATTGTTGGTAAAATCTCAGATGGAGATGAGAAAGTGTACAGGAGTGAGATTCTAGGTAGGATCTCAGATGGAGATGAGAGGGTGTACAGGAGTGAGATTGTTGGTAGGATCTCAGATGGAGATGAGAGGGTGTACAGGAGTGAGATTGTTGGTAGAATCTCAGATGGAGATGAGAGGGTGTAGAGGAGTTTGATTGTTGGTAGAATCTCAGATGCAGAGGAGAAGGAGTACAGAAGTGAGATTGTTGGTAGAATCTCAGATGGAGATGAGAGGGTGTACAGGAGTGAGATTGTTGGTAGGATCTCAGATGGAGATGAGAGGGTGTACAGGAGTGAGATTGTTGGTAGAATCTCAGATGGTGATGAGAGAGTGTACAGGAGTGAGATTATTGTTGGAATCTCAGATGGAGATGAGAGAGTGTACAGGAGTGAGATTGTTGGTAGAATCTCAGATGGAGATGAGAGACTGTACAGCAGTGAGATTGTTGGTAGAATCTCAGATGGAGATGAGAGGGTGTACAGGAGTGAGATTGTTGGCAGGATCTCAGATGGAGATGAGAAAGTGTACAGGAGTGAGATTGTTGATAGAATCTCAGATGGAGATGAGAGAGTGTACAGGAGTGAGATTGTTGGTAGGATCTCAGATGGAGATGAGAGGCTGTACAGGAGTGAGATTGTTGGTAGAATCTCAGATGGAGATGAGTGTACAGGAGTGAGATTGTTGGTGGAATCTCAGATGGAGATGAGAGAGTGTACAGGAGTGAGATTGTTGGAAGGATCTCAGATGGAGATTGGAGAGAGTAAAGGAGTGAGATAGTTGGTAGCATCTCAGATGGAAAGGAGAGGGTCTACAAGAATGAGATTGTTGGTAGGATCTCAGATGGAGCTAAGAAAGTGTACAGGAGTGAGATAGTTGGTTGGATCTCAGATGGAGATGAGAAGGTGTACAGGAGTCAGATTGTTGGTAGAATCTTAGAAGGAGATGAGAGAGAGTACAGGAGTGTGATTGTTGGTAGGATCTCAGATGGAGATGAGGACGTACAGGAGTGAGCTTGCTGGTAGAATCTCAGATGGAGATGAGAAAGTGTACACGACTGAGATTCTTGGTAGGATCTCAGATGGAGATGAGAGAGTGTACAACAGTGAGATTGTTGGTAGGATCTCAGATTGAGATGAGGAAGTGTACAGGAGTGAGATTGTTGGTAGGATCTCTAATGGAGATGAGAGGGTGTACAGGAGTGAGATTATTGGTGGAATATCGGATGGAGATGAGAGAGTGAACAGGAGTGAGATTGTTGGTAGGATCTCAGATGGAGATGAGAGATGGGCAGGAGTGAGATTATTGGTGGAATCTCCGATGGAGATGAGGGAGTGAACAGGAGTGTGATTGTTAATAGGATCTCAGATGGAAATGAGAGAGTGTACAGGAGTGAGATTGTTGGTAAAATCTCAGATGGAGATGAGAAAGTGTACAGGAGTGAGATTCTAGGTAGGATCTCAGATGGAGATGAGAGGGTGTACAGGAGTGAGATTGTTGGTAGGATCTCAGATGGAGATGAGAGGGTGTACAGGAGTGAGATTGTTGGTAGAATCTCAGATGGAGATGAGAGGGTGTAGAGGAGTTTGATTGTTGGTAGAATCTCAGATGCAGAGGAGAAGGAGTACAGAAGTGAGATTGTTGGTAGAATCTCAGATGGAGATGAGAGGGTGTACAGGAGTGAGATTGTTGGTAGGATCTCAGATGGAGATGAGAGGGTGTACAGGAGTGAGATTGTTGGTAGAATCTCAGATGGTGATGAGAGAGTGTACAGGAGTGAGATTATTGTTGGAATCTCAGATGGAGATGAGAGAGTGTACAGGAGTGAGATTGTTGGTAGAATCTCAGATGGAGATGAGAGACTGTACAGCAGTGAGATTGTTGGTAGAATCTCAGATGGAGATGAGAGGGTGTACAGGAGTGAGATTGTTGGCAGGATCTCAGATGGAGATGAGAAAGTGTACAGGAGTGAGATTGTTGATAGAATCTCAGATGGAGATGAGAGAGTGTACAGGAGTGAGATTGTTGGTAGGATCTCAGATGGAGATGAGAGGCTGTACAGGAGTGAGATTGTTGGTAGAATCTCAGATGGAGATGAGTGTACAGGAGTGAGATTGTTGGTGGAATCTCAGATGGAGATGAGAGAGTGTACAGGAGTGAGATTGTTGGAAGGATCTCAGATGGAGATTGGAGAGAGTAAAGGAGTGAGATAGTTGGTAGCATCTCAGATGGAAAGGAGAGGGTCTACAGGAATGAGATTGTTGGTAGGATCTCAGATGGAGCTAAGAAAGTGTACAGGAGTGAGATAGTTGGTTGGATCTCAGATGGAGATGAGAAGGTGTACAGGAGTGAGATTGTTGGTAGAATCTTAGAAGGAGATGAGAGAGAGTACAGGAGTGTGATTGTTGGTAGGATCTCAGATGGAGATGAGGACGTACAGGAGTGAGCTTGCTGGTAGAATCTCAGATGGAGATGAGAAAGTGTACACGACTGAGATTCTTGGTAGGATCTCAGATGGAGATGAGAGAGTGTACAACAGTGAGATTGTTGGTAGGATCTCAGATGGAGATGAGGAAGTGTACAGGAGTGAGATTGTTGGTAGGATCTCTAATGGAGATGAGAGGGTGTACAGGAGTGAGATTATTGGTGGAATATCGGATGGAGATGAGAGAGTGAACAGGAGTGAGATTGTTGGTAGGATCTCAGATGGAGATGAGAGATGGGCAGGAGTGAGATTGTAGGTAGGATCTCAGATGGAGATGAGAAAGTGTACAGGAGTGAGATTGTAGGTAGGATCTCAGATGGAGATGAGAGGGTGTACAGGAGTGAGATTGTTGGTAGAATCTTAGATGGAGATGAGAGGGTGTACAGGAGTGAGATTGTTGGTAGAATCTCAGATGGAGATGAGAGAGTGTACAGGAGTGAGATTGCTGGTAGAATCTCAGATGGAGATGAGAAAATGTACACGACTGAGATTCTTGGTAGGATCTCAGATGGAGATGAGGAAGTGTACAGGAGTGAGATTGTTGGTGGAATCTCAGATGGAGATGAGAGAGTGTACAGGAGTGAGATGGTTGGTTAAATCTCAGATGGAGATGAGAGGGTGTACAGGAGTGAGATTGTTGGCAGGATCTCATATGGAGATGAGAAAGTGTACAGGAGTGAGATTGTTGATAGAATCTCAGATGGAGATGAGAGGGTATACAGGAGTGAGATTGTTGGTTGGATCTCAGATGGAGATGAGAGGCTGTACAGGAGTGAGATTGTTGGTAGAATCTCAGATGGAGATGAGTGTACAGGAGTGAGATTGTTGGAAGGATCTCAGATGGAGATTGGAGAGAGTAAAGGAGTGAGATAGTTGGTAGCATCTCAGATGGAAAGGAGAGGGTGTAGAGGAATGAGATTGTTGGTAGGATCTCAGATGGAGATGAGAGGGTGTACAGGAGTGAGATTGTTGGTAGAATCTTAGATGGAGATGAGAGGGTGTACAGGAGTGTGATTGTTGGTAGAATCTCAGATTGAGATGAGAGAGTGTACAGGAGTGTGATTGTTGGTAGGATCTCAGATGGAGATGAGGACGTACAGGAGTGAGCTTGCTGGTAGAATCTCAGATGGAGATGAGAAAATGTACACGACAGAGATTCTTGGTAGGATCTCAGATGGAGATGAGAGAGTGCACAACAGTGAGATTGTTGGTAGGATCTCAGATGGAGATGAGGAAGTGTACAGGAGTGAGATTGTTGGTAGGATCTCTAATGGAGATGAGAGGGTGTACAGGAGTGAGATTATTGGTGGAATCTCGGATGGAGATGAGAGAGTGAACAGGAGTGAGATTGTTGGTAGGATCTCAGATGGAGATGAGAGATGGGCAGGAGTGAGATTGTAGGTAGGATCTCAGATGGAGATGAGAGGGTGTACAGGAGTGAGATTGTTGGTAGAATCTCAGATGGAGATGAGAGAGTGTACAGGAGTGAGATTGTTGGTAGAATCTCAGATGGAGTTGAGAGAGTGTACAGGAGTGTGATTGTTGGTAGCATCTCAGATGGAGATGAGAGGGTGTACAGGAGTGAGACTGTTGGTAGGATCTCAGATGGAGATGAGAGGGTGTACAGGAGTGAGATTGTTGGTAGAATCTCAGATGGAGATAAGAGGGTGTACTGGAGTGAGATTGTTGGTGGAATCTCAGATGGAGATTAGAGAGTGTACATGAGTGAGATTGTTGATAAAATCTCAGATGGAAATGAGAGAGTGTACAGGAGTGAGATTGTTGGTAGGATCTCAGATGGAGATGAGAGGGTGTACAGGAGTGAGATTGTTGGTAGAATCTCAGATGGAGATGAGAGAGTGTACAGGAGTGAGATTGTTGGTAGAATCTCAGATGGAGTTGAGAGAGTGTACAGGAGTGTGATTGTTGGTAGCATCTCAGATGGAGATGAGAGGGTGTACAGGAGTGAGACTGTTGGTAGGATCTCAGATGGAGATGAGAGGGTGTACAGGAGTGAGATTGTTGGTAGAATCTCAGATGGAGATAAGAGGGTGTACTGGAGTGAGATTGTTGGTGGAATCTCAGATGGAGATTAGAGAGTGTACATGAGTGAGATTGTTGATAAAATCTCAGATGGAAATGAGAGAGTGTACAGGAGTGAGATTGTTGGTAGGATCTCAGATGGAGATGAGAGGGTGTACAGGAGTGAGATAGTTGGTAGAATCTCAGATGGTGATGAGAGAGTGTAAAGGAGTGAGATTATTGTTGGAATCTCAGATTGAGATGAGAGAGTGTACAGGAGTGAGATTGTTGGTAGAATCTCAGATGGAGATGAGAGACTGTACAGCAGTGAGATTGTTGGTAGGATCTGAGAGAGAGATGAGAGGGTGTACAGGAGTGAGATGGTTGGTAGAATCTCAGATGGAGATGAGAGGGTGTACAGGAGTGAGATTGTTGGCAGGATCTCAGATGGAGATGAGAAAGTGTACAGGAGTGAGATTGTTGGTAGGATCTCAGATGGAGATGAGAGGCTGTACAGGAGTGAGATTGTTGGTAGAATCTCAGATGGAGATGAGTGTACAGGAGTGAGATTGTTGGTGGAATCTCAGATGGAGATGAGAGAGTGTACAGGAGTGAGATTGTTGGAAGTATCTCAGATGGAGATTGGAAAGAGTAAAGGAGTGAGATAGTTGGTAGCATCTCAGATGGAAAGGAGAGGGTGTACAGGAGTGAGATTGTTGGTGGAATCTCAGATGGAGATGAGAGAGTGTACAGGAGTGAGATTGTTGGTAAAATCTCAGATGGAGATGAGAAAGCGTACAGGAGTGAGATTGTAGGTAGGATCTCAGATGGAGATGAGAGGGTGTACAGGAGTGAGATTGTTTGTAGAATCTCGGATGCAGATTATAGGGTGTACAGGAGTGAGATTGTTGGTAGAATCTCAGCTGGAGATTGGAGATTGTACAGGAGTGAGATTGTTGGTGGAATCTCAGATGGAGCGGAGAGGATGTACAGGAGTGAGATTGTTGGTAGAATCTTAGATGGAGATGAGAGGGTGTACAGGAGTGAGATTGTTGGTAGAATCTCAGATGGAGATGAGAAAGTGTACAGGAGTGAGATTGTTGGTAGGATCTCAGATGGTGATGAGAGAGTGCACAGGAGTGAGATTATTGGTGGAATCTCGGATGGAGATGAGAGGGTGTACAGGAGTGAGATTTTTGGTGGAATCTCAGATGGAGATGAGAAAATTTACACGACTGAGATTTTTGGTAGGATCTCAGATGCAGATGAGGAAGTGTACAGGAGTGAGATTGTTGGTAGGATCTCTAATGGAGATGAGAAAGTGTACAGGAGTGAGATTATTGGTGGAATCTCGGATGGAGATTAGAGAGTGAACAGGAGTGAGATTGTTGGTAGAATCTCAGATGGAGATGAGAAAGCGTACAGGAGTGATATTGTAGGTAGGATCTCAGATGGAGATGAGAGGGTGTACAGGAGTGAGATTGTTGGTAGAATCTCAGATGGAGATTGGAGATTGTACAGGAGTGAGATTGTTGGTGGAATCTCAGATGGAGAGGAGAGGATGTACAGGAGTGAGATGGTTGGTAGGATCTCAGATGGAGATGAGAGAGTGTACAGGAGTTAGATTGTTGGTAGGATCTCCGATGGAGATGAGAGGGTGTACAGGAGTGAGATGGTTGGTAGAATCTCAGATGGAGATGAGAGGGTGTACAGGAGTGAGATTGTAGGTAGGGTCTCAGATGGAGATGAGAGGGTGTACAGGAGTGAGATTGTTGGTAGAATCTTAGATGGAGATGAGAGGGTGTACAGGAGTGAGATTGTTGGTAGAATCTCAGATGGAGATGAGAGAGTGTACAGGAGTGAGATTGCTTGTAGAATCTCAGATGGAGATGAGAAAATGTACACGACTGAAATTCTTGGTAGGATCTCAGATGGAGATGAGAGAGTGTGCAGCAGTGAGATTGTTGGTAGGATCTCAGATGGAGATGAGGAAGTCTACAGGAGTGAGATTGTTGGTAGGATCTCTAATGGAGATGAGAAAGTGTACAGGAGTGAGATTGTTGGTAGGATCTCAGATGGTGATGAGAGAGTGTACAGGAGTGAGATTATTGGTGGAATCTCAGATGGAGATGAGAGAGTGAACAGGAGTGAGATTGTTGGTGGAATCTCAGATGGAGATGAGAGAGTGAACAGGAGTGAGATTGTTGGTAGAATCTCAGATGGAGATGAGAAAGCGTACAGGAGTGAGATTGTAGGTAGGATCTCAGATGGAGATGAGAGGGTGTACAGGAGTGAGATTGTTGGTAGAATCTCAGATGCAGATTATAGGGTGTACAGGAGTGAGATTGTTGGTAGAATCTCAGATGGAGATTGGAGATTGTACAGGAGTGAGATTGTTGGTGGAATCTCAGATGGAACGGAGAGGATGTACAGGAGTGAGATTGTTGGTAGAATCTCAGATGGAAATGAGAGAGTGTACAGGAGTGAGATTGTTGGTAAAATCTCAGATGGAGATGAGAAAGTGTACAGGAGTGAGATTGTAGGTAGGATCTCAGATGGAGATGAGAGGGTGTACAGGAGTGAGATTGTTGGTAGGATCTCAGATGGAGATGAGAGGGTGTACAGGAGTGAGATTGTTGGTAGAATCTCAGATGGAGATGAGAGGGTGTAGAGGAGTTTGATTGTTGGTAGAATCTCAGATGCAGAGGAGAAGGAGTACAGGAGTGAGATTGTTGGTAGAATCTCAGATGGAGATGAGAGGGTGTACAGGAGTGAGATTGTTGGTAGGATCTCAGATGGAGATGAGAGGGTGTACAGGAGTGAGATTGTTGGTAGTATCTCAGATGGTGATGAGAGAGTGTACAGGAGTGAGATTATTGTTGGAATCTCAGATGGAGATGAGAGAGTGTACAGGAGTGAGATTGTTGGTAGAATCTCAGATGGAGATGAGAGACTGTACAGCAGTGAGATTGTTGGTAGAATCTCAGATGGAGATGAGAGGGTGTACAGGAGTGAGATTGTTGGCAGGATCTCAGATGGAGATGAGAAAGTGTACAGGAGTGAGATTGTTGATAGAATCTCAGATGGAGATGAGAGAGTGTACAGGAGTGAGATTGTTGGTAGGATCTCAGATGGAGATGAGAGGCTGTACAGGAGTGAGATTGTTGGTAGAATCTCAGATGGAGATGAGTGTACAGGAGTGAGATTGTTGGAAGGATCTCAGATGGAGATTGGAGAGAGTAAAGGAGTGAGATAGTTGGTAGCATCTCAGATGGAAAGGAGAGGGTGTACAGGAATGAGATTGTTGGTAGGATCTCAGATGGAGCTAAGAAAGTGTACAGGAGTGAGATAGTTGGTTCGATCTCAGATGGAGATGAGAAGGTGTACAGGAGTGAGATTGTTGGTAGAATCTTAGATGGAGATGAGAGAGAGTACAGGAGTGAGCTTGCTGGTAGAATCTCAGATGGAGATGAGAAAGTGTACACGACTGAGATTGTTGGTAGGATCTCAGATGGAGATGAGGAAGTGTACAGGAGTGAGATTGTTGGTAGGATCTCTAATGGAGATGAGAGGGTGTACAGGAGTGAGATTATTGGTGGAATATCGGATGGAGATGAGAGAGTAAACAGGAGTGAGATTGTTGGTAGGATCTCAGATGGAGATGAGAGATGGGCAGGAGTGAGATTGTAGGTAGGATCTCAGATGGAGATGAGAAAGTGTACAGGAGTGAGATTGTAGGTAGGATCTCAGATGGAGATGAGAGGGTGTACAGGAGTGAGATTGTTGGTAGAATCTTAGATGGAGATGAGAGGGTGTACAGGAGTGAGATTGTTGGTAGAATCTCAGATGGAGATGAGAGAGTGTACAGGAGTGAGATTGCTGGTAGAATCTCAGATGGAGATAAGAAAATGTACACGACTGAGATTCTTGGTAGGATCTCAGATGGAGATGAGAGAGTGTACAGCAGTGAGATTGTTGGTAGGATCTCAGATGGAGATGAGGAAGTGTACAGGAGTGAGATTGTTGGTGGAATCTCAGATGGAGATGAGAGAGCGTACAGGAGTGAGATTGTTGGTAAAATCTCAGATGGAGATGAGAGGGTGTACAGGAGTGAGATTGTTGGTAGAATCTCAGATGGAGATGAGAGGGTGTAGAGGAGTTTGATTGTTGGTAGAATCTCAGATGCAGAGGAGGAGGAGTACAGGAGTGAGATTGTTGGTAGAATCTCAGATGGAGATGAGAGGGTGTACTGGAGTGAGATTGTTGGTGGAATCTCAGATGGAGATTAGAGAGTGCACAGGAGTGAGATTGTTGGTAGGATCTCAGATGGAGATGAGAGGGTGTACAGGAGTGAGATTGTTGGTAGAATCTTAGATGGAGATGAGAGGGTGTACAGGAGTGTGATTGTTGGTAGAATCTCAGATTGAGATGAGAGAGTGTACAGGAGTGTGATTGTTGGTAGGATCTCAGATGGAGATGAGGACGTACAGGAGTGAGCTTGCTGGTAGAATCTCAGATGGAGATGAGAAAATGTACACGACTGAGATTCTTGGTAGGATCTCAGATGGAGATGAGAGAGTGCACAACAGTGAGATTGTTGGTAGGATCTCAGATGGAGATGAGGAAGTGTACAGGAGTGAGATTGTTGGTAGGATCTCTAATGGAGATGAGAGGGTGTACAGGAGTGAGATTATTGGTGGAATCTCGGATGGAGATGAGAGAGTGAACAGGAGTGAGATTGTTGGTAGGATCTCAGATGGAGATGAGAGATGGGCAGGAGTGAGATTGTAGGTAGGATCTCAGATGGAGATGAGAAAGTGTACAGGAGTGAGATTGTAGGTAGGATCTCAGATGGAGATGAGAGGGTGTACAGGAGTGAGATTGTTGGTAGAATCTCAGATGGAGATGAGAGAGTGTACAGGAGTGAGATTGCTGGTAGGATCTCAGATGGAGATGAGAGGGTGTACAGGAGTGAGATTGTTGGTAGAATCTCAGATGGAGTTGAGAGAGTGTACAGGAGTGTGATTGTTGGTAGCATCTCAGATGGAGATGAGAGGGTGTACAGGAGTGAGACTGTTGGTAGGATCTCAGATGGAGATGAGAGGGTGTACAGGAGTGAGATTGTTGGTAGAATCTCAGATGGAGATAAGAGGGTGTACTGGAGTGAGATTGTTGGTGGAATCTCAGATGGAGATTAGAGAGTGTACATGAGTGAGATTGTTGATAAAATCTCAGATGGAAATGAGAGAGTGTACAGGAGTGAGATTGTTGGTAGGATCTCAGATGGAGATGAGAGGGTGTACAGGAGTGAGATTGTTGGTAGAATCTCAGATGGTGATGAGAGAGTGTACAGGAGTGAGATTATTGTTGGAATCTCAGATGGAGATGAGAGAGTGTACAGGAGTGAGATTGTTGGTAGAATCTCAGATGGAGATGAGAGACTGTACAGCAGTGAGATTGTTGGTAGGGTCTGAGAGAGAGATGAGAGGGTGTACAGGAGTGAGATGGTTGGTAGAATCTCAGATGGAGATGAGAGGGTGTACAGGAGTGAGATTGTTGGCAGGATCTCAGATGGAAATGAGAAAGTGTACAGGAGTGAGATTGTTGGTAGGATCTCAGATGGAGATGAGAGGCTGTACAGGAGTGAGATTGTTGGTAGAATCTCAGATGGAGATGAGTGTACAGGAGTGAGATTGTTGGTGGAATCTCAGATGGAGATGAGAGAGTGTACAGGAGTGAGATTGTTGGAAGTATCTCAGATGGAGATTAGAAAGAGTAAAGGAGTGAGATAGTTGGTAGCATCTCAGATGGAAAGGAGAGGGTGTATAGAAATGAGATTGTTGGTAGGATCTCAGATGGAGATAAGAAAGTGTACAGGAGTGAGATAGTTGGTAGGATCTCAGATGGAGATGAGAGGGTGTACAGGAGTGAGATTGTTGGTAGAATCTTAGATGGAGATGAGAGGGTGTACAGGAGTGTGATTGTTGGTAGAATCTCAGATTGAGATGAGAGAGTGAACAGGAGTGAGATTGTTGGTAGGATCTCAGATGGAGATGAGAGATGGGCAGGAGTGAGATTGTTGGTAGGATCTCAGATGGAGATGAGAGAGTGTACAGGAGTGAGATTGTTGGCAGGATCTCAGATGGTGCTGAGAGAGTGTACAGGTGTGAGATTGTTGGTGGAATCTCAGATGGAGATGAGAAAGCGTACAGGAGTGAGATTGTAGGTAGGATCTCAGATGGAGATGAGAGGGTGTACAGGAGTGAGATTGTTGGTAGAATCTCAGATGGAGATTGGAGATTGTACAGGAGTGAGATTGTTGGTGGAATCTCAGATGGAGAGGAGAGGATGTACAGGAGTGAGATGGTTGGTAGGATCTCAGATGGAGATGAGAGAGTGTACAGGAGTTAGATTGTTGGTAGGATCTCCGATGGAGATGAGAGGGTGTACAGGAGTGAGATGGTTGGTAGAATCTCAGATGGAGATGAGAGGGTGTACAGGAGTGAGATTGTTGGCAGGATCTCAGATGGAGATGAGAGAGTGTACAGGAGTGAGATTGTTGGTGGAATCTCAGATGGAGATGTGAAAGTGTACAGGAGTGAGATTGTAGGTAGGATCTCAGATGGAGATGAGAGGGTGTACAGGAGTGAGATTGTTGGTAGAATCTTAGATGGAGATGAGAGGGTGTACAGGAGTGAGATTGTTGGTAGAATCTCAGATGGAGATGAGAGAGTGTACAGGAGTGAGATTGCTTGTAGAATCTCAGATGGAGATGAGAAAATGTACACGACTGAGATTCTTGGTAGGATCTCAGATGGAGATGAGAGAGTGTGCAGCAGTGAGATTGTTGGTAGGATCTCAGATGGAGATGAGGAAGTCTACAGGAGTGAGATTGTTGGTAGGATCTCTAATGGAGATGAGAAAGTGTACAGGAGTGAGATTGTTGGTAGGATCTCAGATGGTGATGAGAGAGTGTACAGGAGTGAGATTATTGGTGGAATCTCAGATGGAGATGAGAGAGTGAACAGGAGTGAGATTGTTGGTGGAATCTCAGATGGAGATGAGAGAGTGAACAGGAGTGAGATTGTTGGTAGAATCTCAGATGGAGATGAGAAAGCGTACAGGAGTGAGATTGTAGGTAGGATCTCAGATGGAGATGAGAGGGTGTACAGGAGTGAGATTGTTGGTAGAATCTCAGATGCAGATTATAGGGTGTACAGGAGTGAGATTGTTGGTAGAATCTCAGATGGAGATTGGAGATTGTACAGGAGTGAGATTGTTGGTGGAATCTCAGATGGAGCGGAGAGGATGTACAGGAGTGAGATTGTTGGTAGAATCTCAGATGGAGATGAGAGGGTGTACAGGAGTGAGATTTTTGGTAGGATCTCAGATGGAGATGAGAGGGTGTACAGGAGTGAGATTGTTGGTGGAATCTCAGATGGAGATGAGAAAATTTACACGACTGAGATTCTTGGTAGGATCTCAGATGGAGATGAGAGAGTGTACAGCAGTGAGATTGTTGGTAGGATCTCAGATGGAGATGAGGAAGTGTACAGGAGTGAGATTGTTGGTAGGATCTCTAATGGAGATGAGAAAGTGTACAGGAGTGAGATTATTGGTGGAATCTCGGATGGAGATGAGAGAGTGAACAGGAGTGAGATTGTTGGTAGAATCTCAGATGCAGATTAGAGGGTGTACAGGAGTGAGATTGTTGGTAGAATCTCAGATGGGGATTGGAGATTGTACAGGAGTGAGATTGTTGGTGGAATCTCAGATGGAGAGGAGAGGATGTACAGGAGTGAGATGGTTGGTAGGATCTCAGATGGAGATGAGAGAGTGTACAGGAGTTAGATTGTTGGTAGAATTTCCGATGGAGATGAGAGGGTGTACAGGAGTGAGATGGTTGGTAGAATCTCAGATGGAGATGAGAGGGTGTACAGGAGTGAGATTTTTGGCAGGATCTCAGATGGAGATGAGAGAGTGTACAGGAGTGAGATTGTAGGTGGAATCTCAGATGGAGATGAGAAGGTGTACAGGAGTGAGATTGTTGGTAGAATCTCAGATGGAGATGAGAGAGTGTTCAGGAGTGAGATTGTTGGTGGAATCTCAGATGGAGATGAGAGAGTGTACAGGAGTGAGATTGTTGGAAGGATCTGAGATGGAGATTGGAGAGTGTAAAGGAGTGAGATAGTTGGTAGCATCTCAGATGGAGAGGAGAGGGTGTACAGGAGTGAGATTGTTGGTAGGATCTCAGATGGAGATCAGAGGGTGTACAGGAGTGAGATTGTTGGTAGGATCTCAGATGGAGATGAGAGGGTGTACAGGATTGAGATTATTGGTAGGATCTCAGATGGAGATGAGAGGGTGTACAGGAGTGAGATTGTTGGTAGGATCTCAGATGGAGATGAGAGGGTGTACAGAAGTGAGATTGTTGGTTGGATCTCAGATGGAGATGAGAGAGTGTACAGGAGTGAGATTGTTGGTAGAATCTCAGATGGAGATGAGAGGGTGTAAAGTAGTGAGATATACCAACTAGTGTAGTTGTGTTGTAGCAACAACCTTGTCCTCAATGTAACATAGAAGAGGTGATTGTGGACTTCAGGATGGGTAAGATGAAGGAACACGTACCAATCCTCATAGAGGGATGAAAAGTGGAGAGTGAGCAGTTTCCAGTTCCTGGGTGTCAAGATCTCCAAGGACCTAACCTGGTCCCAACATATCAATGCAGTTATAAAGAAGGCAAGACAGTGACTATACATTGTTAGGAGTTTCAAGAGATTTGGAATGTCAATAAATACACTTAAAAACTTCTATAGAGATGTACCGTGGAGAGCATTCTGACAGGCTGCATCACTGTCTCCTATGGCGGGGGGCTACTGCACAGGGCCGAAAGAAGCTGGAGATGGTTATAAATTTAGTCGGCTTCATCTTGGGTACCAGCCTACAAGGTACCCAGGAAATCATCATCTTTCTTTTTCAATATTTTTATTGATTTCGATATAGAAGAATACAGAGTCCAAGAGAATACATATTATAAAACAAAAGAAAAAATATGATACACATTAACGAACTCCTTACCCTATATTCATATAGATTAGATTAATTCGTATATTAGAATATAAACAGTTTTATAAAAAAAAGATCTATACCCACTACCAAAGTCGATGCTGTTTGGAAAAAAATAGAAAAAAAACCTTATGAGATAATAAAATATGCTATTAACCAGCTTCTATACTTGAACGAGAAGTCAAAGATTATGAAAATGTTTTAAAAATGGCCCCCACAAATTTTGAAAATCTTGGGTTAGATTCAGAAATTGAACAACGAATCTTTTCTAAATTTAGGCATTCCATATCATCCAGTAGCCACTGAGCGTGGTTAGGCAGAACAGCATCCTTTCATTTAAACAAAAGCGCCCTCCTAGCCATAAGAGAGATAAATGCCAGAATGTGCAGATCAGATGTCTTCAAGATGATATCTTTCCTTCCAACTATACCAAATAGGGCAGTCAAAGGATTAGGCTTAAAAGTTACTTTTAAGAGTACAGAAAAAGTCTGGAATACTTCCTTCCAATATTTTCCAAAACACATGAATAAATGAAGTTTCTCCATTGTTACACCTATCACAGTAGGGAGATATACCCATATAAAAATGAGCTAACATATCCTCGGTCATATAAGCCGTATGAACCACTTTAAACTGTAGGAGGGAATGACAAGCACATAATGATGAAGTACTAACCAATTTAAAAATTTCATTCCAAGTTTCTTCAGAAATTGAAGTCTGTAAATCTTGTTCCCAAAGAGTTTTGATTTTCTCTAAAGAATTATTTCTCATTCCCAACAACATATCATAAATATTGGATACTGAAATCTTCAAGGAGCAGTGTCTTAGAAAGGCAGCGTCCATTATTAAAGACCTCCAGCACCCATGTCATGCCCTTTTCTAACCGTTACCATGAGGTAGGAGGTACAGAAGCCTGAAGCCACCCACTCAATGATTCAGGAACAGCTTCTTCCCCTCTGCCATCCAATTCCAAAATGGATATTGAACCCGTGAACACTACTTCACTTTTCTTTTAAACGTATACTGTATTGTTTTTTTGCACAATTTTTAATCTATTCAACATATATTAATTGATTTATTTAACTATTTATTTCCCCCCGTCTTTTTCTATATTATGTATTTCATTGAACTGCTGCTGCTAAGTTAACAATTTCACGACACATGCCGGTGGAAAGAAACCGAATTATGATGTTTGTGTGCGTATGTGTGTGTTGCTTCAGATTTAAACCATCTACAGAACCTCTTCTGCTTATGTTATCAATCAGTATGCAGATGGTGGGCAGATTGGACTAAGGGGAGGGTAATGTTCAGATAATGGGCAAATAGGTGGGGGAATGAAAGAAGGATAGGAAAAGGGTGAATAAACATATGTTTGGAGAAACTGAATAGATAGTGGAGTTGGAAAAGAATGCCCTCTGGCCCCTATATGCCTCTCCATCTCTGTGACTCCCTCCGGCTCCTGTATCCCTCCCTGTCTCTGTGACCCCACCTGGCCTCTACACTCTCCTTACTTTTAGAATTCCACCAGTCCCATGAGCCCATGCCCCACCATCTCCTACTATCGCATCATCTCAATAATCCTCTGATGTCCATCATTTCAATTACTTGGGCCCCAAACTCCAGAATTTAGACCACGTCTTGTTTCCCCTTTCTCTTAAGATTGTTAAAATCTCCCTCTCTGACCAAGTTTTCAATGCCTGCCCCACTATGCCTTGAATTGCTTAAATTGTGTTTGAGGTCATCCTGGTATGTGGACCTACCGATGCTCACCACTGAAATTGAGGTGAGAAGACTGCAACTCGCAGGGCACTGTCTATGCCACCCCGAGCTACCTGCCAGCCTAGTCATCATATGGGAGCCCAAGCATGGGCGGATGAACCCTGGGCGCCTTCCCAAGGCTATGGTCAACACGCTCCTAGAATACAGTGGCACGGCTAATGTAGATGAACTGAACACACTGATGAGGGAGAGGGAGAAGTGGAGAGTCCGTCATCATGCCCGACGCGGCTCCCTCGGCCTGAGTCAACGTCGTAGTAGTAGTAGTAGTAGTAGTAGTAGTTGTAGTCGTAGTCGTAGTCGTATGTGGAAAGAGCTATAAAAGAATAACTGGAGTCCAGATTGTGGATATACTACCACACAATAGAAATTCAAAAAGTTATTATTTACTTCAAAGTAAAGGTAGAACATAACATGAAGACAAAATTCAACCTCAAATACAAGCCCAAAAGGGTCTTAGACAATCCAAGTCCAAATGATGCGAAGTGTGCTATCTCAAACGCAGGAGGGCAGACAGTCCCAGCCCAATCTCAACGCTAACTGTTAGGATGGAGTGTTCGAGGTTCAGTACTCACACAGAACATCTAGAGATGAGAAGGTCAGCTCTGCGAGAAATCTTCTGGCACCTGTTGCTCGTCCCAAAGGCTGATGCAGGAACATCCTTCCAATATCCTAGCAGAATGGCAACACAGACCAGTCCTTCCTGCATGTGATTTACCTCATCCCCGCTCTGGGATGTCCCAAAGCCTGCTAGGTCACAGAGGAGTTGTTCTCCTAAGAGTTGAAATCACCATTGAGATAGAAACAGGGCGGCATAGGCATGCACAGCAAGCTCCCGTGTCACAGCCACGTCTCCAGTTGTGGTGTTCTGGCTTGGGGATAAATATCAGGAAACCCAAGAGTCCTCCCAATAGTGGGCATTGGGATTTTTATTTCCTGTTTAATGTCTTATCCAGAAGGACAGCATAGCACTCCTCTTTCAGCATAGTTCTCCCTGTGTGCCAGCCCCTCCATCCTTGTCCCAAGTCCATCCTTTCATTTACTCAATTCACATCTCCTAGGAGGCATGTTAGATACAGGTGTATGGGAGTGGCTGTTTCAATTCCAGCAGATGAAAAGAGCCGTGCCAAGCAGGGGCAAGGCCTGGTGAAGCACGCTGCTTCTGTTACACAGCTTCCCACGGCAGCACCTCAGTTGGTAGATGCTGTCAGAGGGCATACTGCACATCTTCTCACTCACACATCCCCGGAATAGAAAACGTTTCTGGCGGACTACAAACATGGGAAATGGTTAGCTATTCCCACTCCTGCTACAACCAAGTTCCCTCCTCCTCCTCCTCCTCCACCCACATCTCTCAGAATGATTCTGACATTCCATAGTTCGAGCCAAGAAGTGGGTCCTTGCACGATGAGGCCGTGGATGATCTTGGAAGCACTTTCCACCCCACAAAGTCTGCAAGGCTGAGAAAGGGTTACCCAGATCAATGTTTTTTTCTTGTTAAGGAGCTAAGGCAGGGGGAAGGAAAATGGAGGTCAGAGCTCAGGGTGACTGAAGATGGATGCGCAGAATGTCAAAGACCAAAATTAGCAAGTCCAGAGGTCAGAGGCCTGACGTCTGCAAGTCTGGGCTAGGTCTGGAGGTCAGAGGCCTAAAGTTTATGAATCTGAGACCAAAGACTGGATGGAGGCCCAGAGCCTGTCCTGGAGTTGGAGGCCTGTCTATGTGTGTGTGGTTGATGGGAAAGTAGGAAAGGTGCTTGCTTTATTGTTGTTTTATTTTGTTGCTGCTGCTTGTATTGTTCTGCCAAGCATTATGGGCATGCTATGTTGGCACACTGGAATATATGTGTGTGTGTGTGTGTGTGTGTGTGTATATATATATATATAGAGGGGGGAGGGGGGGGTAAATGAAAACAGAGCCACTTTCTCCTCCTGGGTAACAGCTCGGAGGGACTGCTTGTGAGTGGTAGGGTGTGAGCTGAGGTTCTGAGGACAGGTTGGGCTGCAGGACTCACTCACAATGGTAGTGGAGGGGATCAAGCCTGCCATCTAGTGTCCATCAAAGCTAAGGCAAGTTACAGTTGGGCTCCTGCTTCAGCTGGTACAGGGTAGCCTGCACCTGGACTCCAGTGCAAAGATGGCACCTTTTGTTGGCCTTAAGTGGGTAGGGATGGGAAGAGGTATCACTTGCTGTTAAATAATGAGGGCCAGGAAAATGCCTTCCCTTGCTGCCTGACCTCATCCTAAGAGTAGGTCATTCTGATATCAGTGAAAGACTAAGACTATGACTAGGGTTGGAAAACAACAGAACATACTGTGCCCCTTCCCACCTGACACTGGCATCTCTCCCCATTCTGTAACTCCCTCAAAACCTGCCACCTTCCCCCTCTCAGTAACCACCTGCAGTGTAACTTACAATGGTAAGATCCTTCGAAGAATCCCACTGCACATACTTCCTGCTGGCCTACACAGGAAATGGGCTTTAATGTTTCTGTACATTGTTCATCAGCACATCCATAGCACTGTTTGGTATTCTCGCTTTCTGGTGAACAAACAAAGGAATGTTATTGTGGTCTGAACTGACAGCTGACCCGAACACGAAATAACAAACCCTTCAGCTCCAACAACATGAATCTGAGCTGAGCTGAGGGATCCATTTCTTCCAAGCCAGCTTCCACGAGCAGCAAGTCAATTCATTGCCGCTGACGGTGGTCGAGTCCATTGGGTGTACTTAAGGAGATTGATAGGTTTTGCCTGATTTCAGTTACAGTGATATTACAGGGAGCTCCATGGAACAAGATCTACCATCAGTTGGATAACCAAGGCCTGATCAGATATAATGGTATGGTTTTTGTGCATTGGAGGTCATATCTGACAAACCTTTTGGACTTTTCTGTAGAGGTAATTAAGGGGATAGATGAAGGTAGGGTGTGGATGTTGTCTACATGGTCTTCATTAAGGCCTTTGACAAAATCCTACATGTCAGGCTGATCATACAAGATTTAGATGCATTCAGAATTGGCTTGATGATGCGAAGTAGAGTTTGATTCTCATAATGGAGTCCCGTGACTAGCAGGGCATATTTTATACCTAATTTATGTTTCGTCTTGTGAATGTTGTGCATCTGATGCTGTGTGACTGTGATACTACTGCAGCAAGTAAGTTTCTCATTGCACCTGTGCACATGACATAACAATCTAACAATAAGAGGCACTCTGTGCTTTGATCACACTATTACCTGGCCACGTCTGTACATTGCATTTGTCCGTCTCGCAGCAGATCACACTCTGACTGATCCAACCAGTGTTGAAAGAGGTGCCACAATTGAATGGAGTGGCGCAACTTCTCCCTATGAACGTTCCTGAAAAGAAGAGGGGAGCAGTGGTTACTAACCCGAGGTGCAGAAATCATTGAGTAGCAGGCAATGGAATGGCAGAGTAAACTGAATGGGTCAAAGGGCCTAATTATGCTCCTATGTCTATAGTCATTCAATACAATTGCATTTACTCATTTCATACCCTTCACATTCCAAACATCTTGCCTCTCTTCACCAACAGACCTTGAAGTCTGCATTGGAGATTCAGAGGGTGATAGCGGGTAGTTTGGGAGCGGAAACTCTCTTCCTTTGGGAAAGGCTGAGGTATACAACATAACAATGGCATGGAGCAAAGAGAGGATGTAGGAATATAGTGTGGTTGGGAAGAGTCTAGCTGCATGGTGCAGAGGGGCTGGTTTGACCTGTTTCAAGAGGGGAACATCCCTGCAGGATACACAGTCAGGCAGAGGGTTTCTTTTACCATTTTCCAGGCTGGATAATACCGAAACGCAGACCTCCTCCTCATTGCACTCAGCTTCTTCACATTTCTCATCCACTGGTGTGGGGCACGTGTAACACTTGAGTGCCAACACTAGACAGAGTAGAAATAGCTGTTAGATTGCCCAGTGAATGGAAAACATTGGCCTTTAATGAACAGAGTTTTCACTGCTTAAATAAGATTTGATCACCTTTTTTGACAAATTATTTATAAAGCTATTAATTAATGGATAACCCAAGAGCTAATAGCCCAGGAAGGGTCATAAAGTGCCCTAGAGGGTAGGACTGTTCTCCCTGAAATGAAGGAGACTGAAGGTTCACTAAATCAAAAGAGGTATAGATAGGGTGAATAATCCATCTTTTTCCAAAAGCAGGTGAATCAAAAACTACATGGTTATTATCATAACAAGCTTTCAAAAAAACTTGCCAGCACCTCACCTCCATTGCCTCAGGAACTGAGGGACTTTTGGCACGTCCCCATTGCCTTCACCAATTTTTACTGATGTACCATAGAGAGCATTTTATCTTGATTCATCATAGCTTATTGTGGCAACTACTCTGCAAGTGACCACAAGAAACTACAGAGAGCTGTGGACGCAACACAGCACATCACAGGAATCAGCCTTCTGTCCATACACCTCTCATTGCCTTAGGAAAGCAGCCATCATAATCAAGGAACACACCCAGCCCAGACGTTCTCTTATCTCCTCTCCCATGAGGTAGAAGATGAAAACGCTAGAGAACACGTACCAAGGACAATTTCTGTCCCATTGTTATCAGACTCTTGAATGGATCTCTAAGCTAAGAGAATCTTGCTATCTACCTCCTTATAACCTTACAGCTTGTCTACCTGCATTGCACTTTCTCTCTAACTGTAAAACTATATTCTGCTCTGTTTTCCTTTTGAACTACAATATACTTATGCATAAAATAATCTGTCTGGATGGCATGCAAACAAAAATTCTTAACTCTGCCTCAGTCCTTGTGACGATAATAAACTAATTCCAATACAATAACTTTAAGGTGAGAGGGGAAAGAATTAAAGGGCATCCAAGGGCATGTTTCTCTCACAAATGATGGTGGGAATAAGGAACAAGGTGCTAGAGGAAGTGGTAGAGAAAGGAATAATAACAACGTTTAAAAGACATTTGGACAACTATGCTGATAGAAAAGCTTTAGAGGAATATGGGCCGAACGCAAGCAAGCTCTGCAGTTTCATCTGGTCACGTGCACAGCAATAAGCTGTGATGCATCCAGATAAAATGCTTTCTACAGGGCATTGATAAAAATTGATGAGGGCATGGGGATGTGCAAAATGTCCCTTGGCTCCTGAGGTAATGGAGGTGAGGTGCTGGTGAGCTTTCTTGTCTGCAGCATTTACATAGCTCTATGCCATGTAGATTTTGGTTGGTGCGGATGAGTTGGACTGAAAGGACTGTTTTAATGCTGTATGAGCAAAATACACAAAATGTTGACCCAAGCAACACACATAAAAGTTGCTGGTGAACGCAGCAGGCCAGGCAGCATCTCTAGGAAGAGGTGCAGCCGACGTTTCAGGCCGAGACCCTTCGTCAGGACTTTTCAGGCCTGCTGCGTTCACCAGCAACTTTTATGTGTGTTGCTTGAATTTCCAGCATCTGCAGAATTCCTGTTGTTTGCGTTTTTAAATGTTGACCCAACGTGTTTATTCGCCTCCACAGATGCTGTATGACTGATTTCCAGTTCATGCTTTGATCCGTGCTGTATGACTTGCGACTTCAAAGTATCACAAGACAGCTGTTTGAAGTGGGAGGACAGCAGTGAGATTAACAGTGGCTGTGGAGTGAGTGTCCGAAACTGGGAGTTCCTTCCTGGGTTATCCTCAAAGTCCTGCCAGGTGAGTTTCAAACAAATAACCTTTGGTCTCCCTCAATCTGAGAACTGTGGAAAATAGGGAAACAAGTAAATCTACATATTGGAGAAGGTGGGGAGAGCGAGGTGCAGAAGATGGGTGAAATAATTGAAAAGCCTGCATAGCATGGAAATGGAGAGGATGTTTCCTACAGTGGGGGAGTCTAGTGCCAGGGAGCACCATCTCAGAATAGGGGCGTCCCTTTAGAATAGAAACAAGGAAATATTTCTTTAGCCAGAGGACGGTGAGCCTATGTAATTCATTGCCACAGACAGCTATGGAGGCCAAGTTATTTGGTATATTTAAAGCGACGATTGATAATTTGTTAATTCGCAAGGATGTCAAAGGTTACATGGAGAAGGCGGGAAAATGGGGTTGAGGGGGAAAATAAGCAGCTTTTATCGAATGATGGAATAGATGCAACGGGTTGAAAAGCCTAATTATGCTCCTATGCCTTATGACATTTAGAGGCAGTTAAATTCAATTGTATGTGTGATGTGGTGTTAATGTAGCATGGCCTCGTCTCCTGGGATAAACACATGACACAGAGGGAAGGCAGACAAAATGGGAAAAGAGCAAGTCATCTATGGTTTAATACCCAGTCCTGCAGACAGATGAGGAGTTGTTCCACAAGCTTGTGTTGGGCTTCAATGCAATAGTCAAGGAGCTCACTGACAGGGAGGTGGGAAAGGGACAGGGAATTAAAGTGGCTAGGAACGGAATGTTCAGGGTCATTCCTGTGGACTGATTGTGGAAAGATCACCCAGCTGTGTTAGGTCTCTCCACTGTCGAGAAGGCTACACATCGAACATTTACTGGATCGGGAAAAGTGCAGAGAAGACCCACAAGGACATTGCCAGGACTAGAGGGTCTGAGTTATAGGGAGAGGTTGGCCAAGCTAGCTGTTTGTTCATTAGAACACAGGAGAATGAGGGTCGATCTTATAGAAGTATTTAAAATTCTGAAGAGCAGAGGTAACATGGATGGTGTCAGTCTTTTCCTGGGGTAGGGAGTCCAAACATAGGTTAAGGGTGAGAAGGTAAAAATTTCAAAGGGATCTGAGAGAAAACTTTTTCATGCAGAAGGTGGTGGGTATATGGAATAATCTGCCAGAGGAAGTGGTTAAGACAGATAGTGTCCTTTAAGAAGCACCTGGATAGAAAAATGGAGGAGAGGGGCTTGGAGGGATACGATCTGAATGCAGGAAATTGGGACTAGTCGGGTGGGCATTGTGATCAGCATGGACCGGTTGGACTTGCATCCGTTCAGCACTACTCTATGACTCTACAAACGAGTGAATCAGGGAGATTGCTTGGGCCTCAGTCCCAGGTGGGTGGGAAGAACTGAAATGGCAGGCAATGCATGCAAAAGTGTTGCACAATAGGAGCAACAGTTGGGAATGCAGTGGACCAGGGAATTGTGAAGGGAGCTGAAAGTGATGAACGCAAGAAACTGTAGTGAGTCGAACAGCAGTTTAGGGTAAGGAATTGTCAATGTTACATGTTGAAACCCTGAAATAGGGGCAGGAAACATGGGTAAACTGGGTGAGTTATTGGGATACTCTTACCTCTGAGAAAGAGACAAAGAAGGGCCAAAGCTGCCAGCAAAGCTCTCATGGTTGTCTCAATGCCTTCCTCCACTGAGGGATAGAAACAGGAAAATTAACGTTAATATTGTTACTGAGCAGCCCGCATTACTACCAAGTGTTGCTCAACTACAGACCCAACAGTTCAGGCAACCAAAACCTGATCAAAGGACTTATAGCATCTTCAGATGACGAGGGAATTATTGAGAATTCCAATGCTAGGTAAATTGGGAAGTCATGGTATGTTGCTGAGACAATGAGTCAGTATACAAGAATTTGCCAGGCTAACTGTTCTGAAATTAGTGGGAGTCCCTCTCAAATCTACAGTGTTGTCTTGTGCCACGGTCTGGGGTTGTCTGCCACAGATTGTGGGGCATCACTTGATCAGACCTCTTGAATAAGATGGACTCTTGACCTTGGCTTTTCTCGGACACCAACCAGCACAAACTGACGGAGGAGAGGTTAGTCAAGAAACAGAAGTGTGAGCAGGAAGAGGAGGATTGTCCAGAGTTTACACCGAGAGTGAGAAGGCAATCGTCCTCAGCACCTGGGGCAGCATTGGCAGTGGTCCAGCTGGGACTTACACCACTGACAGGAACAGTCTTCTGTAGCAGAGAGAGACCAATTCTTGCCTCTCAGTGGAAAAGAGCAGATCTCCAGCTGCTCAAACCTGTCAGGGTAGAGGAACAGGAGCCAGAGGCCATTCTGCTGCTTCTCCACATGCTATCCCACTCAGCAAGAACATGTGCAGACTCTTTACTACATGTCTTGTCTTCCAATCATGGTGCTGAACACCGCCGAACCTGTTGGGGTGGGCATTGGAGGTGGAGTGGGGAGAGGTCCCTCAACCTCAGGAGGGAAGGAATTGTTCCTTATCCTAACCCAAAGTTCCCAGCAAGAATTCTCCAAGTAGCTACCTGAACAGACAAGAAGGGGTAGAATCACTGTCTGCAAACAGAATGGGATGAGTTAGATGGGATTCATAGTCAGCACAAACAAGCTAGCTCAAAAGGCCTGTTCTTGTACTCTTCCAAATTCTACGATGCTGCCTGAGATGGCTGTTTCAGAGAGGCTGAATCTTTTCTCCCTGGAGCAGAGGTGGTAAACAGATGATGAGTTACATAAAATTGAGGGTTACTGATAGGATAGACTGTTCCTTGTATCAAAGTTAAATAAAATTAGAAGACAGGGGTTTAAACGTGGGGGAGTTGCTTCCTCCAGAAGGGACAGGATCTGGAACGCACTGCCTGAAGGAATGGTGAAGGCAGAGCCTCTCAACATGTTGATGTAGTATTTAAACAGCCTTGGCGGAGAAGGCTAGAGACCAAACACCAGTCAGTGGGATTAGTATGGGATGGACAAGGAGCCTGTTTCAGTGAAGTACATGAAGTATTGTGTCCAGACACAGCAACTGAAGGAAGTTAGCTGCCTTAAATGCTTGCTGCAGTCTTCCTCCATCTTCCAGGCATCATACGTGAAATTCATTTAATTTGTTCCTGTACATCACTCTGGTACATCTTGGAGTATGACCTCTGACCAATACACAGGTAGATGTTCAAACTAGTACTTTGGAAGGTTGCTGAGAGGTCAAACTTTGACCCTGCTCTTCAATCAATGGCCAGGAGATTATCCGAGTCCAGTAGCCATCGCTCAGGATATTACCCTAGTCCACTAGCCCATGGCCAGGAGATTACCCAAGTTAAATAGCACATGACTAGAAGATTACCCAAGTCAAATAGACCATGGCCAGATTACCTTAACCCACTAACAAATGCCCAGATTACCTTAATTTATGAGTCAATTCCCAGATTATCACAATCCACTAGAAAATGAACAAGAGATTACCCTGGTCCACTAACCCATGGCCAGGAAATTATTGCAGTCCACTAGCCAACAGCCAGATTACCCTAGTCCACCAGTCAATGCTAGGAGATTGCACTAGCCCAATAGACATTGCCAGGAAATTGCCCTAGTCCACTAGAAAATGGCCAGAAGATTACCCTAGTTCAATAGCCAACACCCAGATTACCTTAGCCCATTAGCCAATATCCAGACTACCATAGTCCACTAGCCAACACCCAAGAGATTACCATATTCCATTAGCCAACGCCCAGGAAATTACCTTGGTCCACTAACCAACACCCAAGGGGTTACCACAATCCACTAGCCAATTCCAAGGAGATCACCATAGTCCACTAGCTAATGCCCAGGGCATGACCATAATTCACTAGCCAACACCCAGATTACCCTAGTCCAATATCCAATGCCCAGGACATTATCCTAGGCAAATATTCAATGTCCAGGAGATTACCATTGTCCATTAGCCAATGCCTAGGAGATCAGCATGGTCCACTAGCCAATAACCAGGGGATTACATATTCCACTAGCCAATGCCCAGGAAATTACCATTATCTACTGCCCAGGGCATATACCATAGATCACTAGCCAACATTCAGGAGATTACCCTAGTCAACCAGCCAACACCCAGTAGTTTACACTAGTTCACTAACCAATAACCAGGAGAACACCCTAGTCCACTAGACCATGACTAGATAACCAGTCCACTAGCCAATGATGTGATTAACATAGTCCACTAGCCAACAGCCAGGAGATTGCCATATATCAATAGCTAACGCCCATATTACCCCTACCAGCCAATGCCTCGATTAATTTAGTCCACTAGCCAACAGCAAGGAAATTAACTTAGTCCACAAGCAAATGGACAGATTACCCTAATCCATTAGACCATGTCCAGGAGATTATCCTAGTCCACTGTACCATGGCAAGATTACCACAGTTTACTAACCAATGCCCCAATTAACATAGTCTAGTAGCCAATGGCCAGGAGATTACTCTAGTTCAGTAGCAAATGTGCAGAAGATTACCTAGTTCAATAGCTAATGACCATATTACCATGGTCCAATAGGAACACCTAGGAGTATGTGCCTACAAAGACTTGCTGTATATTCCCAAACCAAAAGCAGTGTATGAACCAGGAGGTACATAATCTGATGAAGGCTAGATCTGTCTGGCAACCCAGGTCTGTACCAGAAACCCAGGTATGATTTGCGGAGGGCTATTTCAAGGGCGAAGAGACAACATCGAACGAGATTGGAAGTGACATCAGATGTACAACTCTGGCAGGGTTTGCAAGGCATTACTTCCTCCAAAGCTGAACCCAACAGCATGAATGGCTTCTATGCCCACTTTGAAAGGGAAAATATAACAGCAGCTGCAAAGATCCCTGCCGTACCCGGTAACCCTGTGATTTCTATCTGGAAGGCCAACGTTAGACAGTCTTTATAGAGGGTGAACCCTTGCAAGGCAGAAGTACCATTATTAAGGACCTCCAGGATCCTGGCATACCCTTTACTCACTGTTACTTTCCGGCTGGAGGTACAGAAGCCTGAAGGCACTCACTCAGCGATTCAGGAACAACTTCATCCCCTCTGCCATCTGATTCCTAAAGGACATTGAACACTACCTCAAAGTTGCTGGTGAACGCAGCAGGCCAGGCAGCATCTCTAGGAAGAGGTACAGTCGACGTTTCGGGCCGAGACCCTTCGTCAGGACTAACTGAAGGAAGAGCTAGTAAGAGATTTGAAAGTGGGAGGGAGAGGGGGAGATCCAAAATGATAGGAGAAGACAGGAAGGGGAGGGATGGAGCCAAGAGCTGGACAGGTGATTGGCAAAGGGGATATGAGAGGATCATGGGACAGGAGGCCCAGGGAGAAGGAAAGGGGCGGGGGGAATCCAGAGGATGGGCAAGGGGTATAGTCAGAGGGACAGAGGGAGAAAAAGGAGAGCGAGAGAAAGAATGTGTGTATATAAATAAATAACGGATGGAGTACAAGGGGGAGGTGGGGCATTAGCGGAAGTTAGAGAAGTCAATGTTCATGCCATCAGGTTGGAGGCTACCCAGACGGAATACAAGGTGTTGTTCCTCCAACCTGAGTGTGGCTTCATCTTTACAGTAGAGGAGGCCGTGGATAGACATTTTAATTCCACATCCCATTCCCATTCTGACATATGCTTGTAAGCGGAACAAGCACTACACATGCCCTTACACTTCCTCCCTTACCACCATTCAGGGCCCCAGACAGTCCTTCCAGGTGAGGCGACACTTCACCTGTGAGTCGGCTGGGGTGATATACTTGCGTCTGGTGCTCCCAATGCAGTCTTCTATATATTGGCGAGACCCGATGCAGACTGGGAGATCGTTTTGCTGAACACCTACGCTCTGTCCACCAGAGAAAGCAGGATCTCCCAGTGGCCACACATTTTAATTCCACATCCCATTCCCATTCTGACACGTTCACCAGCAACTTTGATGTGTGTTGCTTGAATTTCCAGCATCTGCAGAATTCCTCGTGTTTGCATTGAACACTACCTCACATTTTTAATATATATTATTTCTGTTTTTGCACAATTTTTAATCCATTCAATATATGTATACTGTAATTGATTTATTTATTCATTCTTCTATATTATGTATTGCATTGAACTGCTGCTGCTAAGTTAACAAATTTCACAACACATGCCAGTGATAATAAACCTGATTCTGATTAACTTAATCTAATGACAAGGAAATTAACGTAGCTTACTCAAGTTCTGGAGCTAATACTCATATTTCCATAGTCCAATAGCCAATGCCTAGATTACCCTCATCTGCTAGCCAATGGCAAGGAAATTAACTTAGTCCACAAGCAAATGGATAGTTCACCCTAGACCACAAGCGAATGCACAGATTATCCTAGTCCACTAGACAATGCCCAGTTGAGTAACTGAGTCCAATAGAAAATAGAATAATATAGTCCAGTAGCAAATGTCCAAGTGATTACCCTAGTCTACTGGTCAGGAGATTGGCCTAGTACACTAGCCAATGGACAGGAAATTACCCTAGTCCACTAGCCCATCACCAGGTTACCCTCATCCACTGGCCCATAGTCAAGAGATGACACTAGTCAACCAGTCAACACCCAGAAGATTATCATAATCCACTAGACAATGAAGAGAAGATTAAGCAACACACATCAAAGTTGCTGGTGAACGCAGCAGGCCAGGCAGCATCTCTAGGAAGAGGTACAGTCGACGTTTCGGGCCGAGACCCTTCGTCAGGACTAACTGAAGGAAGAGTTAGTAAGAGATTTGAAAGTGGGAGGGGGAGGGGGAGATCCAAAATGATAGGAGAAGACAGGAGGGGGAGGGATAGAGCCAAGAGCTGGACAGGTGATTGGCAAAAGGGATATGAGAGGATCATGGGACAGGAGGCCCAGGGAGAAGGAAAAGGGGGAGGGGGGGAACCCAGAGGATAGGCAAGGGGTATAGTCAGAGGGACAGAGGGAGAAAAGGGAGAGTGAGAGAAAGAATGTGTGTATATAAATAAATAATGGATGGGGTACGAGGGGGAGGTGGGGCATTAGCGGAAGTTAGAGAAGTCAATGTTCGTGCCATCAGGTTGGAGGCTACCCAGAATATAAGCTGTTGTTCCTCCAACCTGAGTGTGGCTTCATCTTTACAGTACAGGAGGCCGTGGATAGACATACGTGTAGTTTGCGAAGAGAAGATTACCTTTGTTTGCTTGCCCATGGCCAGGAAATTATCTCAATCCACTAGTCAACAGCCAGGAGATTGCCCCAGCCCACTAGACAATGCCAGGAGATTACCCCAGCCTAACAAGACTTTGCCAGGAAATTGCCCTAGTCTACTAGCCAATGGAAAGGAAATTAACCTAGTCCACAAGAAAATGGACAGATTGTTACTGCAGTCCATGAGCTAATACGCAGATTACCATGGCCCACTGGACAATGGATGGGAAATTTACCCAAATCCACTAGCCAACACCCATAAGATTCCCTAGTCCAGTATCCAAAACCCAGGAGATTACTCTACTCCAATATTCAATGCCCAGGAAATTACCCTAGTAACCAATCAACGCCCAGTAGTTTTCCCTAGTTCACTAACCAATGACCAGGAGATTATCCTAGTCCACAAGACCAAGGCTAGGAGACTACCCCAGTGCACTAAACCATGGCCAAATTACTATAGTCCACTAGCCAATGCCCCAATTAAAATATTCCACTGACCAATGGCCAGGAGATTACCCGAGTTCAATCACCAATGTCCAAGAGATTGCCATAGTCTACTAGCCAATGGTCAGATTTCCCTTGTCCATTAGACAATGACAAGATTACCCTAGTCCACAAGCTAATGCATAGGAGAGTAAATTAGTCCACTAGCCAACATCCAGGAGAATAATTTAATCCACTAGTCAACACCCAAGAGATTACCATAGTCCACTGGCCAACAACCAGGAGAGTACTTAGTTCAGTAGCAAACGTCCAGGAGAGTAATTTAGTCCACTAGTCAACACTCAAGAGCTTACCGTAGTCCACTGGCCAATAGCCAGGTGTTTACCCTTTTCAACTAACCAATGTACATACAGGTTAATATCCTAGCCCACTAGCCAGTGGACAGGTGATTACCCTAGAAAACTAGTCAATGATTAGATTACACTGGTCTACTACCCAATTGCCAGATTACTCTAGTCCACTAGCCACTTGCCAGATTACCCTAGTCTTCTATCCAATGCAAAGGTGATTACCTTGGTTCACGAGGCAATCGCCAGATTATCTGAGTCCACTAGCTAATGATGGAATGGTAGAACAGACTTGATGGGCCAGATGGCCTAATTCTGCTGCTATGTTATGGTATTTAGTTCTCTATCTAGTTCCCTTATTATCCTAAACAACTCACCAATAGCCAGATTACCCTAGTCAACAAACAGGCTCATATTACCCTAATCTACAAGCCAATGGCTAGGAGATTAGTCTACTAGCCAACATCCTTGTTACATACACCTGTTAGGGTGCATTCTCCAGTTACCTTATAAGGTAACCGTTGCCTTCAGCCAGGAGCAGATGTCATCCTAATCCACTAGACAATGGTAAGTCTAGTTTGGACAGCTGGAAAAATGGGTTGAAATGGCAGATGGAATTTAATACACACAAGTGTGAGGTGTTGCACTTTGGCAGGACTAACCAGGGTAGGTCTTACACAGTGAACAGTAAGGCACTGAGGAGTGTGGTAGAACAAAGCGATGTGGGAACACAGGTCCATAATTCATTGAAAGTGGTATCACTGGTAGATAGGACTGTGAAGAAAGCTTTTGACACACTGACGTTTATAAATCAAATATTGAATGCAAGAGATAGGGATGTTACGTTGAAGTTGTATAGAACATTGGTGAAGCCTAATTTGGAGCATTGTGAGCAGTTCTGTTCACCTACTTACAGGAAAGATGTAAACAAGATTGAAAGTGAAAATTTACAAGGACATCGCCGGGTCTTGAGGACTGAGTTTTAAGGAAAGATTGAACAGGTTAGGACTTTATTCCCTAGAGCAAAGAAGAATGAGGGGAGACTTGATAGAGGTACTGTATACAAAATTATGAGGCATACTAGTGGTCAAAGGTTTAAGGTGAAAAGCTTAATGGGGACACGAGGGGGAATTTCACTTACAGGGTGGTGCGAGTGTTGAACAAGCTACCAGCAGAAGTGGTGGATGAGAGCTTGGTTGCAAAATTTAAGAGAAGTTTGGATAGGTTCATGGATGTGAAGTACATGGAGAGCTATGGTCTGGGTGCAGGTAAATAGGACTAGGTGGAAAAACAGGTCAGCATTAACCAGGTAGGCAAAAGAGCCTGTCCTCCATAAGCTCTATTCCTTCTCCTCTGATTACAATAGGATTGTTGCTGTCACCCACCTTACTCAGATCTCTATCTTCAGTCCAGTTTGTTCTTCAGAATTGGACCTCTCCACCAACGGGCTGCTACCTTAGACCACTATTCTCCCTGACTAGTGATGTCCCCTGGAGTGTGACCCACTCGTTCCACCACGCACATCTAATTTATGGCCACAAGTTGGCCAATTGACCCTCGATTCAGCCCTTCTACCAACAGATGAACAGTTAACCTAATCCTTCAGTTTAATGCCAGCCACAGTGGAATGACGGTTGTTAACCTTTAACCAGTCCTTTGGCTGTCTTCACCCAATGTACAAAGGGTTGACCTTTGACCTAACCCTTTGGCCAATGCCCTCAACATTAACCTTTGACCCTGCCCTTCAGCTTATGCCTAGAAGACCAACACAGTTCAGTGGCCAATACTCAAGCCATTGGCCTTCAGCCCAGCCCTCTAGCCAATGCCCACGAGGTTGATTAACCCAGCCCACTGCTCAATGGTGAGTGACCTTCAACCTAGCCCACCAGCCAATGCCCTCAAGTCGCATTGACCCTACCCCTCAGCAAAGCCCTGTTTAATCTACCCCAGTAGCAAATACTCAGGTAATTGATCTTTAAACAGACTGCTAGCCAATACAGTACTCAAAGGTTAACTTCCAAGCCAACTAGGCAGTGCCCTTCCAGGCAAGCAACAACGGGTCAATTCTCGGGAGGTATGTCCTTTAGTTCAGGAAAGAACAAGTGTGCCGCAGCTTAAAGGGGGCATCTCGCTGTGGTGCCCCAACATCCTGCCAAAAAGGGGAAAAGTGAATTAAAGGTGGTACCTCCCCGCGTTGTCCCAGTAGCCTGAGACCACCAAAAAAAGAAACAAATTAAAGCCAGCGCCTTCCTCCGCTACCCCCAAGCACCGCAGACGCCGCTCAGCCCACACTGGTCTAGCTACGCGCGTCGCCTAAAGGCTTAAATACCGACGGGCACAAAGTGGGCGGAGCGCGTCCCAACACACGTCTTCCTAGCCCAATTACCACGCGATTCCCAGCCACGTGCCCGGACGCTAGCCAATCGCCCGCTGCTTCCCTCAGTCCTCGAGCGACGGCCAACCGTCGCATTTCAAAGGCGGAATCCACTGACCGCCGACGGTTATTCTCGCCTTTCTTCCCGCCTCTTAAAGGGACAGGCCCTCCAAGTAAAAACAATGCTCGGAAGGGGAAGATAAATGCCCAGAGCCAAGGAGAAGATGGGGATTTGGGAACTCGAGAGGAGGGACGTGCACAGAAGAGGCAACTCACAGGGAAAAAATTGAGTCAAGTGAATCTGCCTTGGGGAAGCTCACTCACTCAGACAAATTGTAAAATATCATTAACATCAATAGTACACCCTTGGAACCTATCCACTGAAAGGTAATAAATAAAACACGGGCAATTTGACCCTGAACCCCAATGCACTATAAATGATGTGCAAGAGTAGCTCCCGGGGTCAGGGTACAGAAACAGGTCCTTCAGGAGCATGTAGACTATCGACCTCCCTTGCATGCTTGGATTAAGTCACATCTCCCCCCACCCCATCTCCAAACACAAGATTCCAGCCCTCACCTGAGAGGGGATTCACAGCAGCTGTTAAACCCACCTATCCCAGACATCATTGGAACGTGGGAGGGAACTGGAGTGCCTGGGGTTCCCAGGAAGAGTGTGAAAACTCCACACAGACTGGCTTCGAAGGTCGGGATCGAAGCCAAGTCCCTAGAGTCAGGACCTCTTCATTTCAAATGGCCCCCTAAGCCTTCACTCCTAGGCCAATAGACATCCCTTTTGAAACAGCAGAACATAAAGAGAAACCCTCTTGTGTCTACTCCACTGTGGGCTTTTTTCCTACTTTCCTGCTAAATCCCATTTACCTCAACTGTCCAAGACTCCACAGGGGAGAGAAATCCATAGAGATTCCAATGTCTGAGCGAAGAAAACTTTATAAGGAGAAGTCCTGCTGAAGAGTCTCAGCCTAAAATGTTGACTGTACCCTTTTCCACAGATGCTGTCTGACCTTCTGGGTTCCTCCAGCATTTTGTGTGTGTTGCTTGGATTTCCAGCATCTGCAGATTTTGTCTTTTTGTGCAAGGAGACACCTTGGTCAGCAGGTTAAGGAGTCTGCTTCTACACTATACTTCATGACAAAAACCACCATGCCAAGATGGGACCCTTGGCTCTAGATTCCCCAGCCTGGGAAAACATACACCCCACATCAAATGCATCAAGAAATTTGTATGTTTCAGTGAGATCATTTCAAACTGTGAGATGGGCCTACACTCTCACCATCTTAGCACTTTGGTACAGATAGTCAAAACCAGAGCAGCATTTTTTGGGGGGAGGGGGGAGGAGGGGAAGAGGGATTGACATTAGTACTGTCCTTAATGAATGATCAAGACCAATGCCAAGCAAACAGGAATCCAAATATAAGCCATACATTTCCATTATGTCTCACTGGAGAGTCTCAAGTCAGTGATTCGGAAGGTATTGGAGAAGATTCTTAGGGATTAGATTCATGAATCTGACCTAATCAGATTCAGATTAGAAATTTATCTATCACTTGTGAGTGAGTGAGGCCTCCGTCAGTCAGGGTCAACCGTGGATGTTGCGTTCTAGCTGCCTAGATACTCAAGCGTAGGCAGTACAATATGGAGAGCAAGCCACCCCTCCCCACGCAACTGATGAACCCAAAGAAACAACAGAAGCTGATATAGTTTGGTACTAGCAGCATCGCAGGCATTGCCAGTCAGTGCTGAATTCAATGAAGGACTGTCTTAGGGACTCCAGCTCCAGATTTTTCCCTCTGGGTTTACTCCCGCAGACTTCCCATTAGCAGGTGTACCTGCAAGATAGGGGAGGCTTGGTATCAGAGTTTTCTTTCTCCTAGGTGAGCTGCCAACCACAGCTGATGAGCCCCATCTGCCCAAAATGACTGGTTTCAAGGCACCAGTAACTCACCTTTGCCCCTTCTCCTGTCAGTATAAACAATTGCACAAGCTAAGCCACATGTGAAGGACAGGAGCTGGACTTGGTTGTTGGGGACTATTCAATAGGTAGTGGGAACTTGTCCATTTTACCACCCGTGGCAATAACAACTTTAAGGAACCACTTGCACATTGAAAGAGAGTGAAATGGGGCATTTTTGTTAGCAACCGTAAGGACATGCTGAGGACAGCTCACACGTGTCACCACACATTCTGGTACCAACATAGCATGCCCAAAGTGTTCTACACCAAGTGGCTTTGCGTAGGGCAGGTCATGCATTATTAACAATGGAGTTTTTTTAATAAGGTGATTGATGAAGGCAGAGCTCTGGATATGGTCTGCATGGAGTTTAGGGAGGTGCTTAACATGGTCCTTAATGGGAGACTCTTCCAGAAGGTTAAGTTGCATAGGATCCAAGAGACCTGGCTATTTGGCTCGAGAACTGGCTTGCCCATTGAAGACAGAAGATGACAGTTAATGGGATTTCCTCTGGCTGGATGTCTGTAACCAATAGAATAGATCCCTGTGAAACAGAGGGACCTCAACTGTATATGATGTATACGTAAATGAATTGGTTGAAAACATAGATGGGGGTTAGTAGGTTTGCAGGCCATTCAAAGACTGGATAGTAAACACAATTGCCAAAGGCAAGAAGTTTCCATAACTGGTCTATTATTGCCACATATACCAGAATATATAATAGCCTTATATACAAACACAACACCATGCATTGGGCTAGAATAAAGTAAAACAATAACAAAGTGTAAAAGCACCAAAAAAGTGCAGTGCAGGTAAACAGTAAAGTACAAAATAGATTGTGAGGCCAAGAGTCCATCTTATCACACAAGGGTACTGTACAAGATTCTAATAACAGCAGGACTGGACCTGTCCTTCAACCTGGTGGTACGTGCTTTCAGGCTTTTGTATCTTCTGCTCAGTGGGAGAGAGAAGAGAAAATGTCCAGAGTGGGTGGGGTCTTTGATTAAGCTGGCTGCTTTACCAAATGAGTGAAAAGTGTAGACAGAGACTGGTTTCTATGCTGTGCTGAGCAGTGTCCATAGCTCTCTGCAGTTTCTTGTGCTCATGGACGGAGCAGTTGCCATACCAAGCCGTGATGCATCTGGATAGGATGCTTTCTGTGGTGCATCTGTAAAAAACATTAGTGAGGGTTTAATGGCTAGGTACCAGATTTCCTTAACCTCTTGAGCAAATTTGAACAGCTTCAAGTTCCTGGGTGTCAACATCTCAGAGGATCTACCTTGGACCCAACATACAAACCTGAAATGCCCTGGCTGAGATTTCTATGCTATACTGTAGGTGTTTCATTTGTAGTTTTCTGCAAAAACAATGTGTCCTGCTGGTAGAATGTTTTGTTTTCAGCTAAAGCTAAGAAGCCATGCTGTGCAACTTGGAATGTTGGGTCAGTCAGGAAGGTGGGATTGGGAGAAGGTTCTAGAGCGAGTGGGTTGGAGGGAGATTTGTGACGAGCAGTCTGGTTTGAAGTCTTTTGGCAGGAGCTGCCAGAACAGAAAGGAAGATGTTGCAGAACACTGTTGGAAGGAGAGTCCCCATTGCAACAGGTGCTTTGTGCAAATGAATGGCTCCAAGAAGGAAGGGCTAATACTCCAGAGAGAACCAGTGTGTTTGAGGTAGACTTTGAGGGAAGCTTGGAATGTGGCAGGTGCTTTCACACAAACTGTGGGTCCAGCACGTGAGTAAGAGATACAACCCAAAAACTTCAGTGTGAGCTCCAACATTGGACTGGTTTACCTGCAATGGGCCCTTTTCTTTTCCCCATTAACTGTTTGACAAAGGCAAGATTGGTAAATAGACTTTCTTTATACTTTTATGCAGTGTATTCCTTGCCGATCAATAATTGTGTATGGGCAGTGTTTACACAGCATTTGCTCAAATCAAGGTTTCTCTAATTGGAGCTTCACAACATTCCTGTTTGGTTGAACTCCAACTCATACCGACCCTTGACATATATTGTTTATGGTCTTCTCACCAGAGTCACGTGACTGTTAGCAGAGTTTGCCAACGAGCAGAGTTTGTATACGAGCCCCAGTGACAGGGTTACAGATCCAACTATAAAGAAAGTTTTGAGAGAGTCAGGTCTACGGTGTCTCAGATGGTGACATACTAACTGGTAGGTTAATTAGTCATTGCAAATTATCCTTGATTAGGCTAGGGATTGCTGTACTGGATCTCAATAAACTGGAAAAGAGACGATAGAAAAAGTTGGCCAATAGTGGAGATGGCTTAAAGGTCACTTTCAAGGACTCTACAATTCATTCTCAGTATCATTTATCTATTTATAAATTTGCTTTATTTGTATAATCTTTTTGCACATTGGTCAGTCTTTGTGTGAAGTTTTTCATTGATTCTGTTCTATTTCTTTGTTCTACTGCAAATGCCTTAAGAAAAGAAATCCCAGGCTAGTATATGGTGACATATGTATTTTGATAATAAATTTACTTTCAACTTTAAAAGTCTTAAAGGCCACTTAGAGAGGAAAAAAAGATAGCTAAGGGGAGATGGGTTGTGCTTTGATTGCAAAGCAGATGGCTAAGCAAAGATGAAAAGTTGGGAGTTGTGTACAGGCCACCTAACAGTAGTAGTGAGGTCAGAGATGGTATTAAACAGGAAATTAGAAATGTGTGCAATAAAGGAACAGCAGTTATAATGGGTGACTTCAATCTACATGTAGATTGGGTGAACCAAATTGGTAAGGGTGCTGAGGAAGAGGATTTCTTGGAATGTATGCGGGATGGTTTTTTGAACCAACATGTCAAGGAACCAACTAGAGAGCAGGCTGTTCTAGACTGGGTATTGAGCAATGAGGAAGGGTTAATTAGCAATCTTGTCATGAGAGGCCCCTTGGGTAAGAGTGACCATAATATGGTGGAATTCTTCATTAAGATGGAGAGTGACAGAGTTCATTCAGAAACAAAGGTTCTGAACTTAGAGGGGTAACTTTGAAGGTATGAGACGTGAATTAGCTAAGATAGACTGGCAAATGACACTTAAAGGATTGACGGTGGATATGCAATGGCAAGCATTTAAAGGTTGCATGGATGAACTACGACAATTGTTCATCCCAGTTTGGCAAAAGAATAAATCAAAGAAGGTAGTGCACCCATGGCTGACGAGAAATTAGGGATAGTATCAATTCTAAAGAAGCAGCATACAAATTAGCCAGAAAAAGTGGCTCACCTGAGGACTGGGAGAAATTCAGAGTTCAGCAGAGGACAAAGGGCTTAATTAGGAAGGGGAAAAAAGATTATGAGAAAACTGGCAGGGAACATAAAAACTGACTGTAAAAGCTTTTATAGATATGTAAAAAGGAAAAGACTGGTAAAGACAAATGTAGGTCCCCTACAGACAGAAACAGTTGAATTGATTATGGGGAGTAAGGACATGGCAGACCAATTGAATAATTACTTTGGTTCTGTCTTCACTGAGGACATAAATAATCTTCCAGAAATTGTAGGGGACATAGGTTTCCAGTGAGATGGAGGAACTGAGGGAAATACATGTTAGTAGGGAAGTGGTGTTAGATAAATTGAAGGGATTGAAGGCAGATAAATCCCCAGGGCCAGATGGTCTGCATCCCAGGGTGCTTAAGGAAGTAGCCCAAGAAATTAGTGATAATTTTTCAAAACTCATTAGATTCTGGACTAGTTCCTGAGGATTGGAGGGTGGCTAATGTAACCCCACTTTTTAAAAAAGGGAGAGAGAAACCAGGGAATTATAGACCGGTTAGCCTAACGTTGGTGGTGGGGAAACTGCTAGAGTCAGTTATCAAAGATGTGATAACAGCACATTTGGAAAGCGGTGAAATCATCGGACAAAGTCAGCATGGATTTGTGAAAGGAAAATCATGTCTGACGAATCTCAGAATTTTGAGGATGTAACTAGTAGAGTGGATAGGGGAGAACCAGTGGATGTGGTATATTTGGATTTTCAAAAGGCTTTTGACAAGGTCCCACACAGGAGATTAGTGTGCAAACTTAAAGCACACGGTATTGGGGGTAAGGTATTGATGTGGATAGAGAATTGGTTAGCAGACAGGAACCAAAGAGTGGGAATAAACGGGACCTTTTCAGAATGGCAGGCGGTGACTAGTGGGGTACTGCAAGTCTCAGTGCTGGGACCCCAGTTGTTTACAATATATATTAATGACTTGGGTGAGGGAATTAAATGCAGCATCTCCAAGTTTGCAGATGACACGAAGTTGGGTGGCAGTGTTAGCTGTGAAGAGGATGCAGAGTGACTTGGATAGGTTGGGTGAGTGGGCAAATTCATGGCAGATGCAATTTAATGTGGATAAATGTGAAGTTATCCACTTTGGTGGCAAAAATAGGAAAACAGATTATCTGAATGGTGGCCGATTAGGAAAAGGGGAGGTGCAATGAGACCTGGGTGTCATTATACACCAGTCATTGAAAGTGGGCATGCAGGTACAGCAGGCAGTGAAAAAGGTGAATGGTATGCTGGCATTTATAGCAAGAGGATTCAAGTACAGGAGCAGAGAGGTACTACTGCAGTTGTACAAGGCCTTGGTGAGACCACACCTGGATTATTGTGTGCAGTTTTGGTCCCCTAATCTGAGGAAAGACATCCTTGCAATAGAGGGAGTACAAAGAAGGTTCACCAGATTGATTCCTGGGATGGCAGAACTTTCATATGAATAAAGACTGGATGAACTGGGCTTGTACTCGTTGGAATTTAAGAAGATTGGGGGGGGGGGGGGATCTGATTGAAACGTATAAAATCCTAAAGGGATTGGACAGGCTAGATGCAGGAAGTTGTTCCCAATGTTGGGGAAGTTGTTCCCGATGTTGGGGAAGTCCAGAACGAGGGGTCACAGTTTGAGGATAAAGGGGAAGCCTTTTAGGACCGAGATTAGGAAAAACTTCTTCACACAGAGAGTGGTGAATCTGTGGAATTCTCTGTCACAGGAAACAGTTGAGGCCAGTTCATTGGCTATATTTAAGAGGGAGTTAGATATGGCCCTTGTGGCTACGGGGATCAGTGGGTATGGAGGGAAGGCTGGGGCAAGGTTCTGAGTTGGATGATCAGCCATGATCATAATAAATGGTGGTGCAGGCTCAAAGGGCCGAATGGACTACTCCTGCACCTATTTTCTATGTTCCTATGAAAAGGGTGGGTGTGGGGGAGGGGGTGAAAAACAGCAGAAGCTAGAATGCAGATTAAATGGTGGTGAGATAATCTGATTCACCACAGGAAGACAAGGCCATAAATCAGAGCACAAACCAGAGAATGGGAAGGAAATCTGCTGACTGGCAAAAGAAGGTAGTGTCCCATTTATCAGGCAGTTAGAGGACACCACTACAGAGATAAAGAGTTTAAAGTGTTTAAGTAGTGAGTATTGATGACATTGTCAAACCTGCACGTAATGCAGGATGTTATGAATTGCTGGAAGTCTTTTGGATACATTCATCATTGACAAGAACAGTGTTCAACACAATCATTCCCTCAGTACTAATCAACAAGCTTCAAAAACAGCTGCATCTCCCTCTGCACCGGAATCCTTAACTATCTTATCAGGAGACCACACACAGTCAGTGTGGATCGAAAATAATCTCACCCTTGCCAACTGGCACACCTCTAGGAAGTGTGCTTAACCTGCTGCTCTCTTCTCACATGAACTTGAGATACAGATCAAGCAGCTAATAAATTCTTTAATGACACAACTGCTGGCAGAATTTCAGGTGCTGTACAGGAATGAGACAGATCAGCTGGTTCAACCATGTTGCAACTACTTTTCACCCAGTGTCAGCAAGACCAAGAAATTGATGGTGGACTTCAGGAAGGGGAATTGGGAGAATACACACCAGTCCTCAAGGGATCAGCCAAAAAAAAAAAAAAAAAAAAAAAAGAGGGAGGGGGGGCAATTTCAAGTCTCAGGTATCAACATCTGAGGATCTATCCCAGGTTTACATATTGATGTAACCATGACAAAGGCACACCTGTAACAAGATTTCATTAGGAGTTAAGAGATTTTCTCCATCACCAAAATCTTTCACAAGTTTCTATGGATATCACCACTTTTCTGCAGGCTTCAATCGTCATGAGCAATTGCTTGTTTGGCTGAGGCAGCTTGAGATTTTCAAAACACTCAGGGCATTTTGGGGACTTTTCAGCAGGCTGCAATCATAATCTAATAAGCACCTCGGAAAAGCCCAATAAAAAGAAATTAGGTTTGAGTGGAGCAGCCATTCTTGGAGTGGGCCAGTGTTAGAGTGGTTAGCTTTAGTCTTTGGCTCAGTAGGTTTAGTGAGAAGAGCTGAAGGAAATAGGCAAGTTTCTGCTAATATTTCTTTGTCTATTAGTATACAGCTCTGGGAGACATCCAGTCTCCCTAATAACTACATTTGCGTAAGGTGCATCCAGCTGCGGCTCTTTACAAATCATCTTTGGATGACCTTTGGCTCCTACAGAGGAACTACAAGGAGGCAGGTAGCTGGGTGACTGTCAGGATGGGGAAAGGAAATAGGCTACCTGTGCAGAGTACCCCTTTCACTATTCCCCTCAATAATATTGCTTGGGAAACTGTTGGGCAGGGACAACTCATTAGTGGAAAGCCATGGAAACTGGATCTGTACCACTGACTCTGGCTCTGTGGCTCAGAAGGGAAGTGGGGAGCAGTAGTAATTGGGGATTCCATAGTTAGAGAAGCAAACAGGAGATTCTGTGCATGTGAAAGGAGGACCCAGACAATGTGCTGCTGCCCAGATGCCAGGGTCAGGGACATTTGTAATCTGGTCCACAGCATTCTAGAGGGGAGGGGAAGCAGCCAGAAGCCATCAAACATGCTGGTATGAATGACATGTGGTAAAAGAAAAGGTCCTGAAGAGAACTGAGGGAGTCGGGTAGAAAGCTGAAAAGCAGGACCTCAATGGAAATAATTTCTGGATTGTTGCCTGTGCCACGTGCTAGCGAAGGTAAGAATAGATGATTTAGCAGATGAATGCCCGGCTGAGAAACTGGTGCAGGGGGCAGGGGTTCAGAAGTTCAAATTTCTGGATCATTGGGATCTTTTCTGCGGAAGTATGACTGTACAAAAGGGACTGGTTACACCTGAACCAAGGGGGACCAATATTCTTGTGGGCAGGTTTGTCAGAGCTGTTGGGAAGGGTTTAAACTAATTTGGCAAGGGGATGGAAACCAGAGTGATAGGGCTGAGGGTGGGCCAGTTGGTTTACAAGTAAATGCAGTGTGCAGTTTAGAAAGTGATCAGAATTTAACTTCCAGTAACATGGGAGCAAAATTGAGAGGAATGACGAATACAGGACTGAAGGGGTTACGTTTGAACGCACATAGTATACGGAGTAAGGTAGATGACCTTGTATCGCAGTTAAAGATTGGCAGGCATAATATTGTAGACATCACAGCAATGTGGCTGAAAGAAGATCACAGCTGGGAGCTTAACCTCCAAGGATACACATTGTATTGGAAGGACAGGAAGGTAGCCAGAGGGGGTGAGGTGGCTCTGTTTGTTAAAAAAGATCAAAACCAAAGATTGAGGTGACACAGGATTGAAAAGATGTAGAATCCTCGTTAAGAAACTACAATAGTAAAAAGACCCTGATAGGAGTTATATACAGGCCTCTGAACAGCAGTCAGGTTGTGGGATACAAATTACAACAGGACATAGAAAAGGCGTGCAAAAAAAAAAAAAAGTGGGGTGATGTTATGGTAGTCATTGAGATTCAGATTAGTATTGGATCTCAAGAGAAGGAATTTGTAAATGCTGATGGTGGCTTTTTAGAACTGCTTTGGGTTGAGCCCAGTAAGTTGGGGTGGGTGGGGGGGAGGAGGCAATTCTGGGTTGGTGTTGTGTAATGAAGCAGATTTGATTAGGGATCCTTTGGAGGCAGTGATCATAATATAATTTCACCTTGCAGTTTGAGAGGGAGCACATAAAGTCAGATGTATCAGTATTACAATGGAGTAAAGGAAATTAAAGAGGCACAAGAGAGCAGGCCAAAGTTGTTTGGAATGAAACACTAGCAGTGATGACAGCAGAACAGCAATGCTGAAGTTTCTGAAAGCAACTTGGAAAGTGCAGGCTAGATGCATCCCAAAGTAGTATTCTAATGGGAGAATGAGGCAACCACAGCTCACAACTGAAGTCAGAAACAGTTAAAAGCTAAAGAGAAGGCATATTATATAGTACAAATTAGTGGGAAGCCAGAGGATTGGGAACCTTTAAAAGATAACAAAAAAGGATAGAAAAGATGAAATATGAAGCCAATAACAGGATACCAAGAGTTTTATCAGACATACTGTATAAAAATTGAAAGAGTAGTGAGTGGATTTTAGACAGCTTGAAAATGACACTGAAGTAGTAATGGGAGATAAAGAAATGGCAGATTAACTTAACAAGTATTATTCATTGATCTTCACTGTGGAAAACCCCAACAGTACTCCAGAAATTTAAGAACGTCAGGGTACAGAAGTGGTGAAGGTGCTTGGGAAACTGAAAGGTCTGAAGGTAGGCAAATCACCTGGACCAAATGGACTACACCCCAGGGTTCTGAAAGAGTTAGCTAAAGAGATTGTGGAGGCATTTGAGTGATCTTTCAAGAATCTCTAGATTCCAGAATGGTTTCAGAGAACTGGGAAATTGCAAATGTCAGTCCACTCTAAGAATGGAGGAAGCAGAAGGGCAATTAAAGGCCAGTCAGCCTGATTTCAGCAGTCAGGAAGATGCTGGAGTCCTTTATTAGGGATGAAATTTTGTGGCATGTTATAAAATAAGCTAAAGTCAGCATGGTTTCCTCAAGGGGAAATCCTACCTGTCAAATCTGATGGAATTCTTTGAGGAAAGAACAGGCAGCATAGGCAAAGGAGAGTCATTGGAAGTTGTATCCTTGGATTTTTAAAAGGCTTTGGCAAGGTGCCGAACAGGAGGCTGCTGAATAAAATCAGACAGACATTAGCATAGACAGAATGTGGTACTATCAGACAGGCATTAGCATAGATAAAAGATTGGTTGACTGGCAGGAGGCAAAGTGGCAATAAAGGGGGCCTTTTCTGCTTGGCTGCCAGTAGTGGTGTACCACAGGTTCAGGTTTTGGGACCACTTTAGATGCCAATACTTTGGATGAGATTGATAACGCTGTGTCCAAGTTTTCAGATGATACAAAGATAGGTGAAGAGGCAGGGCATGTTGAGGAAGCAGGGAGTCTGCAGAAGGACTTAGGTTAGGAGAATGGGCAAACAAATGGCAGCTGGTACATCTGCAGAGCCAGTTCTGCACTGAAGCACCTCAAGCAAATGTGCGAATAGCAAAAAGAGTAAACAGAACAACATGGAGCATGAACTGCAGAGTCCCCCAAAAGTGAGTCTACAGCTGCCAAGTGCATTCAGTGCTGAGGACATCAAACTACAGGGTTCCCTGGAAAAGATTCCCACCACCATGAGCCACACCACAAGGGCAATCATACCTTGCAGCATGGGACCCAAAACACTCACCTTCCTCCATCAGGAGAGAGACTGGTCAACCGCAGACAGACAGCACTGAACACCCACTCACCTTCTGCTCTCGTCTTGGTCGATTTCAATCTTGCTCAACACCAATTGCTGTTGAGTAATGGAGCCTATCACTGACTTGCATTCCGCCATTAGGAAACAGCCGCCGCACTCTGCTCTCAACAAATTTCCCAGGCGATCACAAAAGTGCCAGATGGCTCAAGTAGTTTTGTCAGCTTTCTACAGAATGTATGCCCAGAATGAAAGTGTTAACACACAAGTGTTTGATTGCCCTGGGCCTGAACCCACTGAAGTTTAAAAAGAAATATTGGGGTGGGGGGTGAAATCTCATTGAAATTTGCCAAATAATGATAAGCCTAGAGAGTGGATGTTTCCACTAGTGGGAGAGTTTTGGACCAGAGGGCAAAGCTTTGGAAGAGAAGGATATCCTTTTAGAAGAGATGGGAAGGAATTTCTATCTCCAGAGGATGGTGAATCTGTGGAATTCACTGCCACAGACGGCTGTGGAGGCCAAGGCATTGGGTGCATTTAAAGTGGAGGTTGATAGGTTTTTGATTAGTCAGGATGTTAAGGTTTACTGGGAGAAGGCAGAAGAATGGGGTTGAGAGGGATAATAAATCAGCAGTGTCAGAGTAGACTTGATGGGCCAAATGGCCTAATTCTGTTCCTATGCCTTGTGTACTGTAGACAGCATTCTAACTGGTTGTATCACTGTCTATGAAGTATCAATGCACTTAACCATATAACAATTACAGCACAGAAACAGGCCATCTCAGCCCTTCTAGTCCGTGCTGAATGCTTACTCTCACCTAATCCCACCGACCTGCACTCAGCCCACTTGATCACAACATAATATCATACGTAGACTCAGCACAACCCTCACCACAATAGAGGACATTTTCCAAAGGCAGTGACCCAAACAGGTAGCACCCATCACCAAGGAACCCCTAACCCCCACTGTTGAACACATGCCCTCTTCTCAATACCAAACGAGTTACAGGAGCTCAAGGACCCACATTCAAACTTTCAGGATAAACCTCATCCAATTTCTGACTGGTCTGTGAACACTAACTCACTATCCTTCCTTGGCAATATCTATTTATACATTGTAATTGACAATTACAGCAATTTGTTATGCCTGTACTGTGCCACTGACACAAAACCAACTTTGTGACAGACAGTAGTGGTAATAAACACAATTCTGATCAGTGGAGAATCTTTGACCCCTCATGGTATTCCACAGTGTATACTCCACCCGCCACAAAGAGCAGGGTCTCCCTGTAATTACTCATTTCAATTCAACTGTCCTTTCTGACACATCTGACCACAATGTGACTAAACTCAGATTGGAGGAGCAACACCTCATATCCCATCTGGATGGCCCCTGACCTGACAACATGAACATCTTTTTCCCCTAACTTCTACAATTTTCCCACCTTCCTTTCTCTTTCCATTTCCCATTCTAGATACCTACTCACTTGCCCAACATCTACCTTCCCTCCCCACCCCTCCCCCTCATAATCCACTCACCTGAGTTCTTCTTCAGCCCTTTACTGGATTCATCTGTCACCACCCAGCTTCTCATTTCACACTGCTGGTCTCCCCCCTCCCCTACCCCCCCAGTTTCACCCAGTCTCACCCCCCCCACCTGCCACCTTGTACTCCTTTCCTTCTCCCCCCACCTACTTTTCCTAGCTTCAGTCCTAATGAAGGGATTCAGCCCAGAACATCAGCTGTTCATTCTGACCCGAGGTCCTGCAGCATTTAGAGTTACCTCACTGCTGTCCTCAGGGTGCACTATACACTCCCACATTCCAAAGACATATGGAGCTGTCAGAGGAGGAGGAACCTTGTATTCCATCCGGGTAGCCTCCAACCAGATGATATGAACATTGATTTCCTTGAACTTCTAGTAATAGCCCTCCCCACTTCACCATTCCTGTTTCTACCCTCCCCCCAACCTATCACCTCCCTGTGCTCCACCCCCTTCCCTTTCTTCCATGGTCTTCTACTCTCTCCTAAATTCCCCTTCTCCAGGCCTTTATCTCTTTCACCAATCAACTTCCAAACCCTTTACTTCAGCACCCCCCCCTCCCAGTTTCACCTACTTCCTAGTACTTCTTCCTCCTCCTCCCCCCCTTGTTGCTCTGACCTCATCATCTCCCCTCCACCAGCTCTGGCCTAAAACAGTGACTGTTTACTTGGTTCCATAGATGCTACCTGGCCTGCTGAGTTCCTCTAGCACTGTGTTGCTTGCATTAATATCAAGTTGTGGGCATGCCATGTTGGTGCTAGAAGCATGGCAGAACTTGCAGGTTGCACAGCACATCCTGGGACTGCATTTCACTGTTTTGGCATTTTAGTACAAAAATTGTTAATCTGCCAGTCAAGAATTTAATCAATCACTGCATTAAATATATCTAATAAACTCCATTGCCCTTGGTGGCAATGAATTCCACACATTTACCACCCACTGGCTGAAGAAAATCTAACTTCAGTTCTACAGGGACATACCATCAACACTGAGGGACTAGTAACAGTCCCCATACAGAGGCTGTCACAGCTCTTAGTGGGGGGGGGGGTTGGTGTTGGGGAAGGAGATGTGACCCACAACCCTGTACTTACAAAGCCATTGCCTGAGCTAGTCAACCATCTTATCTTCTATGTTCAACCACAACCAGGTGAACTCTGTTTAGGGTGATATTACAGCTTCATCACCAATATCCTGAGCCTATGAAATCAAGATTTGGAACTGTGCATGGTGTTCTTGATATGAGTCTTACCCAGGGATATTGAGATTGGAACTGCACACAAGGTGATCCAATGTTTGTGAACCGAGCTGATCCATTGCCCGAGATAAACAAAGTGCATGACTGAATTCCATTTATCAATAATTTAAATTCCAGTGGCAAGTACAAAAGTGCTGGAAGAAATCCAACATCAATTACATTTAATGTTAGGCATCCAATTCCCATCCCCACTCTAGCTGGATGACTTGCCTGGGCACAGACTGAACATGCAGAAATGTAATCTTCCAAGATTCCAGATCAGCAGGGAGGGAAGGGTGTGAAAGAAAGATTCCAACATTTCTAACCAACCCTTGGTTTCACAAGGCAGTTGAATGGTTGGGGGGGGGGGGGGGGGGGGGGAGAAAGGAAGCAGCATTTGTAGATATCCCTTGCAAGAGGGCCATGTTAAATTAATGCCATTGAAATGAGCAAATACAGTTGGCCCCAAACACCTGACTTCTGCATTTGTCCCCACTATGGACAAGATTTTCTCCCAGCTCTTTCTGGTCCAAAATCAGGTTTACCATCACTGGCGTCTGATGTGAAATTTGTTAACTTAGCAGCAGTTCAATGCAGTACATAATCTAGCAGGGAGAAAAATAAACAAATCAATTATGTATATCAAATAGATTTAAAAATGTGTAAAAACAGAAGTTATATTCAAAATTGAATCCTGGCATCCTTGTAAATCAAGAGGGGAGGACAAGATATATATATTAATTTGGACTTTAGAAATCACCACATCCATTTCAGATGCTGGAAGAAGCAACAACACAAAGATTGAGAACAGGTACCATGGAAGTCATTGACACCATCCAAGAGATTTCTGGTGATCTCAGGAGCACAACCTCACCCCATTTCCACATTGGTTTGGTGGAAAACCTGTCCTTTGGTAGACAATGCAAGGGTTGACCAAACAGACATCTCAGACCCAGAGGGAACAGGACAGGGGAGAGTATAGTGATTTAACACTGGGAGCAGGTGGGGGCGAGTGGGGACTTCTACACCAGCTGTAGAATCAGAATTCTCTGTCCCAGAGGAAGGTGGGGACAGAACACATGGGGTGAGAATTATAGAAGATAACTGTTCAAAAGATTGAAAAAGGGAATTGAAGGGGGATGAGCTCTGGTCTCATCATGGTGAATGGATTAGGTAGGATAGAAGAGTGTCCAGCTCCTGTAGTGTAGACATTGCCCCAGCTTCAATGAAGATGATTTAAAGTTCCTAGGAGTGAACATTAACATCTTGGACCAGGATGAGCAAATGGTAATGTCAAGAACAAAAGCTCACCAACACCTCTACTTCCTCAGTGGGACAAGTGGACATGTTTGTCTCTGCATTTAAATGCACAGTAGAAAGCACTGCATTTGAGGGCATCACACATTGGTAGTTCAACTCCTCTGCTCATGACAGTTGTGGACAACACTCGAGTCAGCTGCCCATCCATGGACTGCACATTTTCAACCTGTATAATTAAAGATTTCAACCAGCCAAACACTCACTTCTGTTGGGAAGATAGGAAAGCCAGAAAGTAAACACCAGGCTCAAGGAGAACTTCTACCCAGTGTTATTAGACTAACAAACCCTTCGCATGCCAAGAGGAACAGTGCTCCTGGTGTGGTCAGACCCAGGGATATGGAGATGAGCTATGAACAGGATGATCCCAAAATTTATAAACCTAGTGATTAACTGTTCAAAAAACTCATGAAGGCTTTAAAATGAATGTGAATTTCCTTTATTAACCATTTAAATTCAAGTGACAAGTACAAAAGTGCCAGACAAGTGCAGTGAAAGAAATCCAACATCAATTGCATTTAATGACAGGCAGCTTGTTCAACCCATTCCAACACCCAATCCAGTTACACAACTGGTCAAGTCACAGGTTGACCACATGGAAATGTAATCTTCCAAGATCAGCCATCAGCAGGGAAGAGATTCCAATATTGGTAAACAACCTTTGTTTCCACAAGGCAATTGAATGCTTTGGAAAGTAGCATTAATCATTGCTGGAGAAGTCTACATCCAATTGAGGTGGGCAAATCCAGCTGACCCCCCACCACCACCAAACATCTCCACTGGATTTGTCCACACTATAGACAGTTTCTCAAATCTGATTTGATGACCCCTGGGGTACTTGTAAATCAGGTTGGAATGGAATAAATTAAAGTGCATTATTTGGACTTTATCATGGTCAGTGTACAACCTCTTCATTTCAGAACAAAGAAACATCACCTTTATTAGACAAAACATTGGTGGGTCATTCAGAGATGATTTTGTTAAGGCGACTTCAGGAATACAAGTTCAGCCCATCTCCAGTACGAAATGTCCAAAACAAGCCAGCCCACCATGCAATAGACAAATCAGATCCCGTTCCAAATCTGCTAGAGGATCCAACCCAGATTAGGGCTCGTCCTGTCGCAATCCCCACCCACCACCTCTCCAGTGTCGGCTTCATTCGCCCCTCAGTACGGCCGCGATCTTGCTCTCGATCCTGTAGACATCGATCATGTACTGGGTCACCATGAAGTCCAGCAGGCGGATGACGGCGGCACCGGAGATCTCGCCGCCGGGGAGCTGCCGGAGCAGCGGCACCCACTTGAGTTTACTGTTGGCGACGGGAACCTTCAGAGCAGTCCATTTGGTCAGCTCGGCCACGACGTCCACCTCGCTGAGTGAGCAGGGCAAGCCGGCGCGGAGCTCGTCCGACAGCACGAAGGTGGGCAGCCGAAGCCGTTTGGCCTGCACTTTCAGCGCCTGGAAGTCGATGCCCAGGATCAAACGGTAGAAATAGATCTGGTCCACGAGGAAGCGCGCATTCACCTGGTAGGGCAGGCCGGCCAACCCCACGGGGTCCACCACGAGGCTGTGGATGGCCCAGATCGGGGTGAGCTGCTTGAGAGAGGTCTTCAGCTGGAATTTATTGGAGAGGTAACTCAGAGACACGAGGAGCGAGTGCCTCAGCAGAGCTGACGGCGACGCGTCCTGCAGTGCCTGCACACACGGCTTGAAGTCGAAGTCTTCGGAGTCCCTGCAATCCAGGTAGAAGAGGCGGACGACAGCCGACTCCAGGTCTAGGTGGGGCAGCGGCTGCCTCCGCAGGGCGCATAGCACCTCATCCGCGAACTCCCTCTTCCTGTAGCAACGGCGTCGCACGTCAATCTTGGAGCGGATCAGGCAGAAGGGTTTGCCGATCCTTCGCAGCTCGGAGGCCAGGCCCAGCATCTCCCGGCTGAACTCCGTGCAGGAGAGGATAAGGAAGCCGGTATACTTGTCGACGTCCACCTGCCGCAGGTAGGTGTTGACACAGAACGACGCGCCGCCGATAGCGGGCAGCTCCCAGAAGATGACTCGGGGGCGGCCGGGCTGGAAGCAGGGTGCGGGTTTGGGCGCATGTTGCAGAAGAGCGGCCGTCTCTGCCGAGAGTCGCAGTGCCGTGGAAATGAGGGTGGTCTTGCCGACGTTGGGCGGCCCGGTCACCGCCACCTGTGCCGTCACGTCCCTGACTTTCTGACGAATCTCCTGTACCTCGTTGGCCAGCGCGGGCAACCCACCGCTCTCTATGGCGTCCGTCAACTGCTGCAGCATCCTATCCACTTCCTGTTCCATCGCCAGCTGCGGAGAGACCGGGGTGTGTGGTGGTGAGAGAAGCGTTTGGGACAATTCCTGCCCCAAGCACCGCATCCATCGCCCACGCTGCGACCTCCCTCGCGCCCGGGGACGGAATAGCGGGCCCATCCACACAGAACCCTACCCCCAGACATCGAATTGACCCTCACTGTCTCACTTCACCGATATAATCGGGAACTGAACAGGGACAGGCCATTCGGCTCACCTGTGCTCCAATAATCCCAGTTTCTCTTGAACGTACATGGCCCATATCCCAACATATGCACGTACCTATCTAAAGGCAAGGATATCCCCCCATCTCCCACCCATATCATGCCCCCCCATAGACACATTTATCCCACCCAATCCTTTTATTTCCACTATTTACCCTCCTCCAATGCCCCACCCTTCTCTTATTTATCCACTCATTACTCTCTTCTCCAATCCCTCCCAACCATGCCTCATACCCTCCACATCACACAAAGCAAACAAGCAGCGGCAACTGCTCTCACCTGTGCCACATCCACACCAAGATCTTCCATGATGCCCCTTTACTCCCTCCCTGCCCCCCGGCCCTGGCTTTATACTGTGGATCAGAGGGTTCAGACTAATTGCTTAACTAGGTCACGTGGTGGCAATTTAGGAAGGAGCTCGGCCCGAAAGTGTTAACCCTTTCTGACATAGAAGTCAAAGGAAGTGTTTTATCCAAGTATTTATATTTCACCTTATTCCACCCTGACATTCACTGTTGTAGGCATTCACAGGAAAATAAAGAAATATAACAAAATTTACGAAAATTATGTTGAAGCAAAGACTGATAAACAACCAATCTACAAAAGAACATAAGGCAAATAATAAAAAAAAATGATATTCGGAACACAGTTGTCGAACCTGGAGACTGCAGAACCAGATGTTTGTGGGGTAATGACTGCTTCTGAACCTGCTGATGATGTAGGATCTCAAGCTCGTGTACTTCCTGGTAGCCATACTGAAAAGAGATCTTGGCCCGCTGGGGTGTCCTTGATAATGATTGCTGCTTTCCTGTGACACTCCCCGTAGATGTGCTTAACTTGTGATGGACTGGGCTGGATGGGGAAGGGAGTCCCATCACACTCCTGACCTGTAGATGGGGGACAGGTAATGTGGTGGATGTGGAGTGCATGGACTAACCCCAACCAGGGAAGTGGGGGCTGTCCCACCACACTCCTGACCTGCAGATGGGAAACAGGTAATATGGCGGATGTGGAGTGCATGGGCTAACCTCACCCACAGATAGAGGTGTTTTAAAAGCTATTAGGCATACAGATGAATATGTGGGGAATGGAGGGATATGGACATTGTGTAGACAGAGGGGATTAGTGTGTCAGACACACACATGAATGTGTGGGGATTGGAGGGATATGGACATTGTGTAGACAGAGGGGATTAGTGTGTCAGACACACACATGAATGTGTGGGGATTGGAGGGATATGGACATTGTGTAGACAGAGGGGATTAGTGTGTCAGACACACACGTGAAGGGCGAACGCATATTCTCAGACCTTGAGGGGACAGAACAGAGGAGACAGGGAGATGTTTCCCCAGTGGGACAGTCATGATCAAGGGGACAAAATTACAGGATCAATGGGGCAGGTCATTTAACACTGGGTGGGGGGGGGCCTGGCACAGGAAGTGGAATCTCAGGGACTCTCTGCCCTAGAGGGAGGTGGGGGAGAGCACTGGCGAGATTACCTAAGAGCAAACATCTGTACTGGTCCAACCATTGCCACAGCCAATAAAGCTCACCAATACCTCTACTAAGAAAATTGGCATATCCCCTTTTGCCCTCACCGATTTTTACTGATGTGTTAGAGAAAGCATCCTGTCTGGATGCATCATGGTTTGATATGGCAACTGCTCTGCAAGAAACTGCAGCGATTTGAGGCTGCCCATCATGGAAACCATCCTCACTTCCATGGGCTCTGTCTGCACTTCCCACAGTCTCAGTAGAGCATCCAGCAATCAAAGACCCCGTCCACTCCAGACATTCTCTCTTCTTTCTCTCCCATCAGACAGAAAATACAAAAGCATGAAAGCACATACCACCAGGCTCAAGGACATCTTCTATCCCACTGTTTACAGACTCTTGAACAGACCTCTTTCATGTTAAAAGCAGAATTCAACGTTATCTCCTGATCTAACTCAACTTGGCCCTTGCATTTTATTTGTTTACCTGCACTGCACTTTCTGTGTAACTGTTACACTTTATTCTGCATTCTATTTTCATTGTGTACTCTTTCATTATGGACTAGCACAGATGTTCCCTCCTGGGTAATCCCACCAGTGCTCTCCTCCATCTCCCTCCTGGGCAGAGAATTCCTGAGATTCCCCATCCTGTGGACATCAGGGGTGAGTGGCAATGGGTGGGTCCCATTGGCAGTGTGGACGGTTGGAGTGAATAAGTAGGAGTGGGTCCCATTGGGAGTGTGGATGCTGGGAGTGAATGGGAACCGTTGGTATCCCATTGGGAGTGTGAATGGTGGGAGTGAATGGGAAAGAGTGGGATCCCATTGGGGGTGTAGATGGTGGGAGTGAATGGGAAAGGCTGGAATCCCATTAGGAGTGTGTATGGTGGGAGTGAATGGGAAGGGTTAGGATCCAATTGGGAGTATGGACGCTGGGAGTGAATGGGAAGGGATGGGGTCCCATTGGGAGTGTGGTTGGTGAGAGTGAATGGGAAGGGGTGGGATCCCATTGGGAGTGCCCATGGTGGGAGTGAATGGGATGCTATGGGTCCCATTGGGAGTGTGGACGGTGGTAGTGAATGGGATGGTATGGGTCCCATTGGGAGTGAATGGGAAGGGGTGGGGTCCATTGGGAATCTGGACGGTGGGAGTGAATGGGAAGGGGTGGGTCCCATTGGGAGTGTGGACGGTGGGTGTGAATGGGAAGGAGTGGGGTCTCATTGGGAGTGTCAATGGTGGGAGTGAATGGGAAAGTGTGGTATCCATTGGGAGTGTCGACAGTGGGAGTGAATAGGAACTGTTGTGGTCATGGTGGGAGTGTGGACAGTGGAAGTGAATGGGAAGTGGTGGGGTCCCATTGGGAATGTGTATGGTGGCAGTGAATGGGAAGGAGTGGGGTCCATTGGGAGTGTGGACAGTGGAAGTGAATGGGAAGGGGTGGGTCCCATTGGGAGTGTGGACGGTGGGAGTGAATGGGAAGGAGTGGGTCTCATTGGGAGTGTGGACGGTGGGAGTGAATGGGTAGGAGTGGGGTCCATTGGGAGTGTGGACAGTGGGAGTGAATGGAAAGGGGTGGGTCCCATTGGGAGTGTGTATGGTGGGGAGTGAAAGGGAATGAGTGGGGGAGTCAGTGTACCATGCGTACATGGAATGGGAGAGTTTGCAGCCACTCTTTGAGTTTTTCAAGGGGCTGCTGCTGAGGTTCTGGCTGCACTTTCATCCCACACTCCTCATCTACGGGCAGTCAGTTCGGAAGGGTGTGGGGCATAAGGAGGATCACCAGGTGGGCTTGGTCCTAGGCCTGGCCAAGCTGGCCAGCCACGGATCGAGGTGGCAGAAGGTGGAGGGCGATGCCCGGGATGACTGCCTGTCCCTTTTCTGAGGATATGTCCGTGCCCGGCTGTCCTTGGGGATGTCGCGGCAGGTACACTGGGGGATTTCCGTGAGCAGTTCTTCCCCTGTGGTCCAGACTGTAGTAACCATATTTTAGTTTGAGTATACTTACTGTCTTGTAAATATGGACTGTCTGTACCTTGTGTATATATGATGTAAATAAACCTTTATAGTTTTTTAAAAATATAAGAATGGATGTGTCTGATTTGAAGTGTGCTCAGTGGGAGTGAATGGGAAGGGGTGGGTCTCATTGGGAGTGTGGACGGTGGGAGTGAATGGGAAGGAGTGGGGTCCCATTGGGAGTGTGGATGGTGGGAGTGAATGGGAAAGCGTGGTATCCATTGGGAGTGTCGACAGTGAGAGTGAATAGGAAGTAGTGGAGTCCCATTGGGAGTGTCGACAGTGAGAGTGAATAGGAAGTAGTGGAGTCCTGTTGGGAGTGTGGACGGCAGATGTGAATGGGAAGGAGTGGGGTCCCATTGGGAGTGTGGATGGTGGGAGTGAATGGGAAAGCATGGTATCCATTGGGAGTGTCGACAGTGGGAGTGAATAGGAAGTAGTGGAGTCCTGTTGGGAGTGTGGACGGCGGATGTGAATGGGAAGGAGTGGGGTCTCATTGGGAGTGTGGATGGTGGGAGTGAATGGGAAAGCGTGGTATCCATTGGGAGTGTCGACAGTGGGAGTGAATAGGAAGTAGTGGAGTCCCATTGGGAGTGTGGACGATGAGAGTGAATGGGAAGGGATGGTATCTACATGGGTGTGGATAGTGGGAGTGAATTGGAAGGGATGGTATGCGTTTGGGAGTTTGGGCAGTAGGAGTGAGGGGTTCCATTGGGTGTGGGAGATGGAACAGGTGTTGGGATTAACTATTCATCAATTGGGATTTTCCTTTGCATTTTCTTGCAGCTTCAGAATTCCCAAGCGATTTGAGGGCAAAGAATGCTTAATAAATACGGGATCAATGGGATCAAGCTTTCAGAACAGGAGGGAAGGGATCGTCGCCCTGAATTCCCCATTGGGGTGGTGAATCCATAATTCCCACAGCGTTCCCTCCTCACCCCCTCCCACAGTGTTCCCTCCTTACCCCTCCCATTTACATTAAAGATTGTCTATATATGTCACATGTACTTTAGGTATACATTTAAATGCGTCTTTTGTGTCAACGATCACCACAGTACAAGGAAGTCCTGGGGCAAGCCCGCACATGTCACCCTGCCTCCGGCGTCAATTTACCGAAACCCTAAGCTGAATATCTTTGGAATGTGGGAGGAAAGCAGAGGAAACAAAGACAGTCATGGGAAGAACGTACAAACCGCTTATAGACAAAGCGCCACCCTAACCCTTCTCCTCCAGTTGCCTCTAGCCTCTGAAAGAACTGGCGCTGTTCTTTCGTTGGAGAAGGGAAAAGGGATCGAAAGGCCAGTGAGTTCACGTCTCACGTCAGTGGTAAGGAGGTTACTGGAGAGGGTTCTTAGGAACAGGATCTACTGAGAAGTTTGCCTACGACGCAGACCAGTTACGGATGATGTACAGAGAAGCGGCAAATGGAATTTAATACGACAGGTGGCAGGTGGTGCACTTTCAGAGGTCAAATAATAGTGGGAGCCCCACAGTGTCCAAGCCCATAGCTCCCAGAAAGTGTGGCACAAGTAGAGAGAGCAGTAAAGAAGGTGTCTGCCATGCTCACCTTTATTACTCGAGGCAGAGAGTTCAGCAGTGGGGAAGTTGCGTTGCAGCTGGAGTATCGCGTTCAGTTCTGGTCGCCCCATTATAGAAAGGGTTTGGGCCTTGGAGAGGCTGCAGAAGAGGTTCGCCAGGATGCTGCCAGGGCACGAGCTGAGGCAGCTTTCTCTGGAGCAGCGGAGGCTGGAGGGAGATCTGATAGAAGTTTATATAATTATAGACAGAAAAGCCAACCAGATATGACTGGGGTATTCAAGTGGGTTTCAGACTGCACATGACTGTGCAGCGAATGGAGAGATACAAACATTTTTTAGGATCGGTTTGGTTTGGCATTTAGTTAGTTCAGCACAACATTGTGGACTGAAGGGCCTGTTATATTACTGTGTATCCTGTTCTGGGTTCTGTCGGCGGGGGCGGGTGAGGAGGGAAAGCTGTGGGAGAGGGGGTGAGGAGGGAGCGCTGTGGGAGGGGACGGTGAAGAGGGAACGCTGTGGGAGGGGACGGTGAGGAGGGAACACTGTGGGAGGAGGTGGAGGAGGGAATGCTGTGGGAGAGGTTGAGGAGGGAACACTGTGGGAGGGGACAGTGAGGAGGGAACACTGGGAGGGGGCGGTGAGGAGGGAACGCTGTGGGAGGGAGTGAGGAGGGAACGCTGTGGGAGGGGCTGTGAGGTGGGAACACTGTGGGAGGGGGCGGTGAGGAAGGAATGCTGTGGGAGGGGGTGAAGAGGGAATGCTGTGGGAGGGGCTGTGAGGAGGGAACACTGTGGGAGGGGACGGTGAGGAGGGAACACTGTGGAACATGTGGTGAGGAGGGAGTTCTGTGGGAAGGGTGGTGAGGACGGAGTGGTGTGGGAGTTATAGTGAGTAGGGAGATGTGGAGTGCATAGACTAACCCCACCCAGGGAAGTGGGGGTGTCCCGTCACATACCAGTTTATCAAGTACACCTCAGCATTCAACAGCATCGTACCGTTAGTACTAATCAAAACCCGTACCTCCCTCTGCAAATGTATCCTTGACTTCCTGACTGGCCGAGCACAGTCTATGCAGATGGGAAGTAACATCTCCTCTCATGGGCACTGCTCAGGGGTACTTGTGAGCCGCTGCTCTCGTTGCTCTCTATCACTGACTGTGTGGCTCGGCGCAGTTTGCACGCCATCTATAAGTTTGCCAATGACACCCCTTGTAGGTAGAATGTCAGACAGTGATGAGGAGACATACAGAAGTCAGATCGATGAGCTGGTTGAGTGGTGTCAGTACAACCATCTTGCACTAACATCAGTAAGACCAAGGATCGTGGAAGGGGGAAGGGGAAGTCAAGGGAACACAGTCCAGTGCTCATCGAGGGGTCAGCAGTGGAAAGGGGGAGCGGTTTAAGGTCTGTGGCTGTCAACATCTCAGAGGACCTGTCCTGGCCCCAACACCTTAATGCAGTCATGAAGAAGGCACACCAGTGGCTATATCAGGATTTTGAGGTGATTTGGTGGGTCATCAAAGACTCTAGCAAATTTCTACAGATGTACTGTGCAGAACACTCTAAATAGCTGCACCGCAGCCAGGTTATGCAGAGGCCACTGCACAGGATCAGCAAGATCTGCAGAAGGTTGTAGATTCTTCCAGCTCCAGTCTCCCCACTCCCAAAGACACCTCAAGAAGACGACATTCATCACAGGGACCCTTGCCACCAAGGACATGCCCTCTCCTCAGGGAGGAGGTACAGAGGCACAAAGACCCACACTCAGTGGTTATATCCTGCTGCAAGGTATCCCCCAGTGCTGTAGCTATAGAGGTAAGGGAATTTCACCTTTCACAAATCACCAGGGAGAGAGTACAGTTAGCTCCCTTGGAACTTGTGTGAAACGTTGTGAAGAAGATCAACACTAACGTTTTCCTCGTGGATGATCACAATGCGCCCTGTTTGGAACGCATGAGTACCAGGCGTGTTCCCCGTATTTCCTTCACGGAGGTTGTCAGCCATACATTCAGTTGTGCCTTGCTCTCCCAGGTTTAGGTGATGAATGTGTATTAGTAAAACTGTGGCTTCAACACCAATTCTTGGAGAACGCTGATAGTCATCTCCCCCAGTTGGGCAGCACAGTGGTGTAATGGTTCGCACAACACTTTACAGTACAAGCGACCTGGGCTCAATTCCCAGCACTGCCTGTAGGCGGTTGTACCTTCTTCCCATGGCGACATGGTGCTCTGCTCTCCTCCTACGGTCCGGTTGGTAAGTTAATTTTTCATTGTAAAGTTTCCCGTGATCAGGCTCAGATTCAATCAGGGGATTGCTGGGTAGCGCAGCTCAAAGGACCGGAAAGGATGACTCCTCACAGTATCTCAATCAATCAATCAGTCAACCATTCACCACAGCATCTTGTTGCCTCTGACTTGACCAGCTTCAGATCCACACTATCATTTCCTTATTGTGCCCAATGCTTCAACTTGACGGACAAGCCTGCTAATTGGCACCTTATCAAAGGCCTTCTGGGAATCCATGTACACCACACCCACTGCATTACCCTCAACATCTCTGTTACCATGGTGCCAGATTAACTAACCACCATTTGTGTGCACTCGATCAACATCCCTAATCGCTTTTCTGAACAGGTATTAGGTCTACCACTGTCCTGTCCCCTCCCTTATCCAAAGAACATGGACAGAATATGTTCTTTCAAAATACCATCTGGTGCTAGAGGTTTACGTATTTTATAAGTTTTATTTATTTTGGTTTAGAGCTAGAGCCCTTGCAGCCCATCGAGCCACACTGCCCAACAACCCATTGATTTAACCCCGAGACTAATCACAGGACAAGTTACAATGACCAATTATCCGACTGGTCTGTGCAAGGAAAGCTGGGCACCCGGACATGGGAAGGAACATACATACAGCCTCGCTTACAACGGACGCTGGAATTGAACTCCAAACTGCGGAATGCCCCAAGCTGTAATAACTTCACACTAATCGCTACATTATTGTGGCACTTCCCTAATAATTCTATGGTACATTATTAACACATCCAGCCTCAATTTTATTTTTGAAGCACCTTCTTCCCTGCTGAGGACAGGTGCAAAGTACCCCTGAGCTCTGCGCTCAGCATCCATGGACAAGATCCCATGTTTCTTTTCACTGAGCCCCTTGATCAATGCCTTACCCTTTCAACATTTACCTGCTTTGCATATTTTAGCTAACTTGCCTTACACGCTCTCTTTCCTGCTCTTCACCTCCCAACTGCGATCACTGTCGCTGGCCATATGCTTCATCGTCACCTTGCCTCCTCTGTTACTCAGAGATCTCTGCATGCTGTCCTCCTTTGCCCCTCATAGCACAATCTGAATTACCCATCGCCGGCAGAGCAACAAGCACCAGACTTTAGAAGAGGTTGGTCTCAGGACTTTCTGGGGAGTTTTGCCAAACAGGACCTGAATTGCAAATTGTTAGTTGATTGGCTAATTTGCTAGTTAACAGCATCCAATAAGAAGATGTTGAGGTCAAACAGAGCAGCCATTTTGATGCAGGGAGCTAAGGCTTCATTGTGAAATGATAGGTTTAAGTGATTTCTAACTGGTTGCATCATTGTTTGATATGGAGGGGCCACTGCACAGGATCAGAAAAGATGAAGAAAGTGGCAAACTCAGCCAGCTCCATCAGGGCACCAGCCTCCCCAGATTCAGAACACCTTCAAAAGGTGATGCCTCAAAAAGGTAGCATCCATTATTCAGGACCTCATCACCCAGGACATGCCCTCTTCTCATTGCTACCTTGTACAAGAGCCTGAAGATGCACACTCAACATTTTAGGAACAGCTTCTTCATCTCCACCATTAGATTTCTGAACAGACAATGAAGCCATATATATTTATATATATAGCATTATGCAAAAGTCTGAAGGATATGTAAAAAATATGCAAAGCAAAGATACTTTTAAAAGTAATGAAAAAATTCTAAATATCAAAAAATTTATGATAAAAAGCAGTAAATAGTAAAAAACACAAAACCAAATCAATATTTGGTGTGATCACCTTCTGCCTTTAAAACTGCATCAATTCTCTTAGGTACACCTGTGAGTTGGCTGGGGTGATATACTGCGTCCGGTGCTCCCGATGTGGCCTTCTATATATTGGCGAGACCCGACGCAGACTGGGAGATCGTTTCGCTGAACACCTGCGCTCTGTCCGCCAGAGAAAGCAGGATCTCCCAGTGGCCACACATTTTAACTCCGCGTCCCATTCCCATGTCTATCCACGTCCTCCTCTACTGTAAAGATGAAGCCACACTCAGGTTGGAGGAACAATACCTTATATTCTGTCTGGGTAGCCTCCAATCTGATGGCATGAACATTGACTTCTCAAACTTCCGCTAATGCCCCTCCTCCCCCTCGTACCCCATCTGTTATTTATCTATTTTATATATATATTCTTTCTCTCACTCTCCCTTTTCTCCCTCTGTCCCTCTGACTATATCCCTTGCCCATCCTCTGGGTTCCCCCCACCTTTGTCTTTCTCCCTGGGCCTCCTGTCCCATGATCCTCTCATATCCCCTTTGCCAATCACCTGTCCAGCTCTTGGCTCCATTCCCCCCCCCCCTCCTGTCTTCTCCTATCATTTCAGATCTCCCCTTCCCCCTCCCACTTTCAAATCTTTTACTAGCTCTTCTTTTAGTTAGTCCTGATGAAGGGTCTCGGCCCAAAACGTCAACTGTACCTCTTCCTAGAGATACTGCCTGGCCTGCTGCGTTCACCAGCAACTTTGATGTGAGGTACGCTGTCATGCAGTTTTATAAAAAAATTGGCTAGTAGGTTGTTCCAAGTATCTTATAGAACTTGCTACAGTTTTCTGCAGACTTTGGCAGTCTCGCTTGTTTCTGACTCTCCAGGTAGCCCAGACAGCCTTGTTGATGTTGAGATCAGGGCTCTGTGGAGACCATACCATCTGAAACCATATAAAAAATCTAGGGAGCCTGAGGTTTTTGCACAGGAATGCTATATATTCCTTATTTTAATTTATAATTTTTTATTATTAGGTATCGCAATGTACTGCTGGCACAAAACAACAAATTTCATGACATATTAAACCTGATTCCGATTCTGAGGTAGCCCAGATGTGGGAAGTAAGAGCAGCTCTTTGAAAAGGAATTCAATGAGAAGCAACAGATAAGGATTCTATCTTGTTGTTCGTAAATCCTTAGTCCTTGAATCAGCAGAGCCAGTTTGAAAGTAAGGTCAGTGGAACGCTCCTCCTGAAATATGTGGGCAGTCACAGAACCTCACCGTCTGCCTGATGACTCCACCTGTGGGAAGTTGTAAGGAAAGAGTTAAATGTAATTTCTCCATGGTCCATTCCAAAATGTGTCAGTTTGGAATGTGGTAATGGCCTGTTTCTCCCCTTTGATCAATGTTGTGTCTCTGTTAATCAGCGCACGTCATTAAGATTAGATACTGATGAAGAATGTTTTCCCCCTTACAACACCTGCTGTCTCTGTTTCTGAGTTGTGTGTGTCTAGGCCGAAGGCTGCGAGAGATAAAAAGGGTCTTAAAGGCCATGGGACATCGGAGCAGAATTAATCCATTTGGCACATTGAGCCCTACTCTGCCATTTCATCATGGCAGATCCATTTCTCTCTCACCCCCATCCTCCTGTAACCTTTCACCCCTGACTAATCAAGAACCTAGCAACCTCCACTTTAACTACATTCCGTGACTCGGCCTCTACAGCTAATGCATTCCACAGATCCACCACCCTCTGGCTAAAGGAATTCCTTCTCATCTCCATTCTAAATGGACGTCCCACTATGCTGAGGCTGTGCCCTTTGACCCTAGACTCCCTCCACCATAGCAAACACCCTCTCTATCCAGGTCTTTCAATATTCGATAGGCTTCAATGAGATCCCCTCCGTTCCTCTAAACTCCAGTGAGTAAGGAGCCAACAATCACTCCTCATACAATAAGCCTTTCATTCTCTGACTCTCCTGCAATATCAGCACATCCTTTCTTTAAGGGTATAAAAGGGGCAATTTCCTTGTGCGGGTGGGGAAGTAGGCTGGGTCACAAACAGTGCTAGTGCTAGGAGTTGGAGACAGGGTCAAGCACATTGAAAGAGGGAGATGGCTGTGTGAGAGGCTGTCAGATCTGTGGCATTGTACAGATTATCTCATTAATTGGATAAGTATTATTTTGTTTTCTGTTCTACTACCTTATGAACCTTTGTTTTCCTTTCTGTCTTCCATTTACGCTGGCTCTAATACAGTCTTTTCTTATGGTCTTCAACATACATGCAGTGCCTCCTGTTGTTTACAAATGCCCCGAATTGAATGAGAAAAGAACACAAAATGAAATTTTAAATAATGTCTGTTACAGAAGTGCACCCAGCTGCAGCTCTTGACAGACTAGGTTAAGGATTTGCACCCAGAGGAGGTGGATGTACTTAAGACCATCTCCTTTGCTCAAAACCACATGGACTTTGAATGAGGAGGTCACACTTTGCTCAAAACCCCACAGATGATACTTTGAATGAGGAGGTCACACCAAATGTACAGGCTTCAAGTAGGCAGGTGACCGCCAGGAAAAGCAAGGAGAGTGAACGCAGCACAGAGTTTCCCTGTGGCCATTCCCCTCAGCAACAAGTCTACCCTTTCAGATGCTGCGGGAGAGCATGTCAGAGCAAGGCAGAAGCAGCCGGGTCAGGGGTCTGAGGTTCACAGGGAAAGGAAGATAGTGCAATTGATACTGATTGGGGTCTGTGACTGTAGGGGACACACCAGGATGGTGTTGTTGATAATGAACAGGGTGAACAGGGTCTGTGACTGTAGGGGACACACCAGGATGGTGTTGTTGCTCCTCCCCTCAGGTGCCAGGGTTAAGGAGGTCTCTGAGCAACTATAGAACATTCTCGAGGGTGAGGGGGAACAACCAGAATTTGCTGTACACATTACTACGTATGGTATAGGGATGAGATGTTGCGGAATGGAAGTAGGGAGTTAACGTTATTTAAAGGCACAGGCCCTTCTGACACGACGCGTCTGATTTAACCTTAGCCCAATCACGGGATAACTTACAGTGACTAATGAACCTCTGAACCGGTATGTCTGTGGACTGTGAGAGGAAACGGGAGAAGGAGGTATGCGGAAAGTTGAGGGTAACGGTCTGTGCTTTACCCGTGGTGCCATGCACTTGTGAGCCCAGAAAGGCTGGACAGACATGTGGTGGAAGAGCGGTGCAAGGGTTCTCTGTTCAGTGGGATAAACATGACCTCTACAAGGGGGCAGGTTGCACTTGAAACAGTGGGAGGAGGCAATATCCTAGTGGGAAAATGTGCTTTTCCACCTGGGATGTTTAAATTAGATTGGGGTTGTGGGACTTGAGACTGTGAGATGATAGGTAGTACAGTAACCAAAGTGTGTGAGCCTCATAATAACGTTAGTCACGTCTACAGTAACAGGCCAGATGGGAACACTGCTTTATTCACCTGGAGACACAGCACAGCACAGAGCCTTTCCTGCTGCACCACCCCGTAACCCTGGGACAATTTACAATGACCAATTAACCCCCCAACCGGTACATCCTTGGAGAGTGCGAGGAGACCAGAGCACCTGGGGAAACCCCCATGCACATTTGTACAAACTTGCTTACAGAGGCTGTAATAACAGCCTGCTTACTGCTACACTACCCTGGCACCTTGTCAGTGCACGTGGCTTAACCAGCAAAGTGGATGATCCGAGAGTGTGGATTGCCTTTAGGGACTGCGATATTGCGGCCATCAGCGAGATCGGCAGGACTGGCAGCTCGCATCCTGGGATACCAATACTTCAGGCCCGACAGACAACCAGGTAAGAACATAATGCACAATTCAAAAATCTGAGATGCAAAGAAACTTGGGATTCCTGGTGCAGGTTAATTTGCATGTAATGAAGGTAAATGCAATTTTAGCATTCATTTCCATAAGACTACAGTTTAAAAGCAAGCATGTAATGCTGAGGTTTTATAAGGTATTGATAAGCTGCATTTGGAGTATTTTGAGCAATATTAGGCCCCTTATCTGAGAACAGACGTGCTGACACTGGAGAGGGTCGAGAGGAGGTTCCCGAGAATGATACCAGGAATGAAAGAGTTAATGTATGAGGAGTGTTTGATGGCTTTGGCCTGTACTCACAGGAGTTTATGTCAGCACCTCCAGTTGAACTTTGTGTGTTTTCCCCCTAGCCATCAGTCTGTGGTTTTGTATTGCCATGTGCTCTTGTTTGTTTTCATGCCCCATGTGCTCCTGTCCCCTCTCCTGCTCTACTCCGGCCCCTGTATTACTGAGCACTCTCCCTCTCACCTGTTTCTCATTATTACCTGTATTGCTGCCACCTGTGTCTCGTTGTGCTCCACCTATCATCTGCCTCTCTGTTTACTGCTCAGTGTATTTCAGTCCTGTGTTCAGCTGTTTGCTCCCAGACTGTGCTGGTGAATTTTTCTAGTATTTGTATCTGAACTCTGTTTGTTTCCTGGTTCTGGATTTTTGATCTCCTCCTAAACTTTAATGCTGACTTTTTTGCCCCCCTGGATTTGCTACTTGGTGAATATCACAGTGTGCACAGTTCTTGGTCTGTGAATGGGTCCCTGCTTCAGCACCCTGACAGTTCAGATGAATGGGGGTGATCTCATTGAAGCCTATGAATATTGAAAAGCCTACTTAGGATGTTTCCTATAGTGGGGGAGGGTCATCAACCCTGTTGCTACCCAGCATAGCTGAGTGCTCTACCCATTCTTCCCTTTCTCCTATGGTCTGCTCTCCTCATCTGTTAGATTCCCTCCTCTCCAAAACTTGACCTTTCCTGTCCACCTGGCCTCACCTATCACCTAGCTATTCTCCTTCCACTCCCACCACCTTTTTATTTTGGCCTGTCTTACCAGATCCACCCTCATCCCACTGAAATTGGCCTGTCCTACCAGGTACAGATCCACTCTCATCTCTCTGAAATTGGCCTGTCCTACCAGGACTGGATCCACGCTTGTCCCACTGAAATTGGCCTGTCCTACCAGGTACAGATCCACTCTCATCACACTGAAATTGGCCTGTCCTACCAGGACCAGATCCACTCTCATCACACTGAAATTGGCCTGTCCTACCAGGACCAGCTCCACTCTCAGGCCTTTCTGTTCATCTGGTCCTATTCCCATCAATTTGCACCCAGAACATAGACTGCCATACCCTACCATCCATGTACCTATCCAAACTTCTCTTAAACATTGAAACTGATATTGCATCCACCACTTGCTCTGGCAGCTTGTTCCACACTCTCACCACTGTCTTGAGTGAAGAAGTTTTCCTTTATGTGCCCCTTAAACAATTATCTTAGACACATTTTACAAACTTTATGCACTAACTGTTTTACTCACTATAGATGCTGCCTGATCTGCTGAGTTCCTCCAGCAGTATGTGTGTGTTGCTCTGGATTCCCATCTCTTATGATCATACCAAGACTACAGGTTTTGTGCTCTCTCTAATCTCATATCTCCCACTGTAATGCTCCCTCTACTCTTCCTGATTTGGAACCAAACTGATTCTTTCATCCCTCTGCAATATCCCATCAATCAGCACTGCCTTTTCTTTCCTTCATGAACACGTTGCACCCTCTTAAACTCCACCAGACTGTCTGCTTCCACTATTACTCCTGGTAAAGCAGTCCAGGTATTTACCAGAATCTGCATTTATAAAAAAACTTGCCTCTGACATCACCTTTAAAATCAACTGCCCCCCACCCCACCAACCTTCACAACATGCCCTTTAGTTTCTGACATTTCCAGGGAAAGATCCCAACCTATACCTGTCATAATCTTATAAACCTCTGCCGGGTGTCCCCTCAGTCTCCGCTGCTTCAGGTAAAACAACAAAAATTTGTCCTTGTATCTCGTACTCTCTAATCCGGACAGCGTCCCAGAGAAGCTCTTCTCCCTCTCCAAAGCCCCACATCCTTCCTTCCGGTGGGATGACCAGAATTAAATGCAATACTCAGACAGGACCTGTCTGAGTTTAAAAAAGCTGCAGCGTTTTGTTCATCATTTTCCTCCCTCTGATGGGGCACATGAGGAAATACACCCTGACTGTTGCCAATACATGCTGGTCTTCATTAGCCTTTCCCTTCCAAAGCACTCTCAGCTGAACCCACACATCTTATTCTCACTAGCATGAAAACAGAGTCAGTGGTTTAATGTGTTTAATGTTAAAATATTTCCCCTGAGACTGGGGACACCTGATGGAGGGTCTCAGCCTGAAACACCAACTGTTTATTCCTCTCCACAGATGCTGCCTGACTGGAGTTCCTCCAGCATTTTGTGTGTGTAGGACAGTGCTCAGGCACTGTGCTGTGGTACTGCCACCTGCTGGGGGCTGCCCTCACTACAGCTACAGTGATGTTTCTCAACCAAGTTCAAACCCTGGTGTCTGTTCCACCACTCAACAATATCATGGCTAATTTTCAATCTTCAGTCATCATTGTGTCGTACAGAAGCTGCAAGGCATTGGACAGCAAGACGATATTAAAAATCACTGAGAGAATCGAGAATCACCAGGGTCTCCTTCCCCCACTACTTATGACATTTACTGGGAGTGTTGCAGACGAAGAGCCCAAAGCATTGTTGAGGACCCCTACCACCCATCCCACAACAGGAAGGAGGTACAGGAGCATCAGGACTAGGACCGTCAGACTGGGTAACAGCTACTTCCCTCAGGCTGTGAGACTAATGCATACCCTGCCACCACCAAGGTCTCGTCACTAGCAAAGTGAGCTGTTTACCTTAGCTGTACATTTTGAATTATATTTTATTTATAGTAATATTTTGTTGTGTGTGATATATGTTTTGTGGCTGCACTGTGTCCAGTTGTTTTGTGTGGTCCTGTATATAGAACAGTACCGCACAGTACAGGCCCTTCGGCCCACAATGTTGTGCTGACCATCAAACCCTGCCTCCAATATAATGCCCCACCTTAAATTCCTCCATATACCTGTCTAGTAGTCTCTTAAACTTCACTAGTGTATCTGCCTCCACCACTGACTCAGGCAGTGCACTCCACACACCAACCACTCTCTGAGTAAAAAACCTTCTTCTAATATCCCCCTTGAACTTCCCACCCCTTACCTTAAAGCCATGTCTCTTGTATTGAGCAGTGGTGCCCTGGGGAAGAGGCACTGGCTATCCACTCTATCTATTCCTCTTATTATCTTGTACACCTCTATCATGTCTCCTCTCATCCTCCTTCTCTCCAAAGAGTAAAGCCCCAGCTCCCTCAATCTCTGATCATAATGCATACTCTCTAAACCAGGCAGCATCCTGGTAAATCTCCTCTGTACCCTTTCCAATGCTTCCACATCCTTCCTATAGTGAGGCGACCAGAACTGGACACAGTACACCAAGTGTGGCCTAAGCAGAGTTTTATAGAGCTGCATTATTACATCGCGACTCTTAAACTCTATCCCTCGACTTATGAAAGCTAACACCCCATAAGCTTTCTTAACTACCCTATCCACCTGTGAGGCAACTTTCAGGGATCTCTGTGAAAGATCCCTCTGCTCCTCCACACTACCAAGTATCCTGCCATTTACTTTGTACTCTGCCTTGGAGTTTGTCCTTCCAAAGTGTACCACCTCACACTTCTCCATCTGCCACTTCTCAGCCCACTTCTGCATCCTATCAATGTCTCTCTGCAATCTTCGACAATCCTCTACACTATCTACAACACCACCAACCTTTGTGTTGTCTGCAAACTTGCCAACCCACCCTTCTACCCCCACATCCAAGTCATTAATAAAAATCATGAAAAGTAGAGGTCCCAGAACCAATCCTTGTGGGACACCACTAGTCACAATCCTCCAATCTGAATGTACTCCCTCCACCACCACCCCCTGCCTTCTGCAGGCAAGCCAATTCTGAATCCACCTGGCCAAACTTCCCTGGATCCCATGCCTTCTGACTTTCTGAATAAGCCTACCATGTGGAACCTTGTCAAATGCCTTACTAAAATCCATATAGATCACATCCACTGCACTACATTCATCTATATGCCCGGTCACCTCCTCAAAGAACTCTATCAGGCTTGTTAGACACGATCTGCCCTTCACAAAGCCATGCTGACTGTCCCTGATCAGATTATGATTCTCTAAATGCCCATAGATCCTATCTCTAAGAATCTTTTCCAACAGCTTTCCCACCACAGACGTAAGGCTCACTGGTCTATAATTACCCGGACTATCCCTACTACCTTTTGTGAACAAGGGGACAACATTCGCCTCCCTCCAATCCTCCAGTACCATTCCCGTGGACAATGAGGACATAAAGATCCTAGCCAGAGGCTCGGCAATCTCTTCCCTTGCCTCGTGGAGCAGCCTGGGGAATATTTCTTCAGGCCCCAGGGACTTATCCATCCTAATGTATTTTAACAACTCCAACACCTCCTCTCCCTTAATATCAACATGCTCCAGAACATCAACCTCACTCATATTCTCCTCACCATCATCAAGTTCCCTCTCATTGGTGAATACTGAAGAGAAGTATTCATTGAGGACCTCGCTCACTTCCACAGCCTCCAGGCACATCTTCCCACCTTTATCTCTAATCGGTCCTACCTTCACTCCTGTCATCCTTTTGTTCTTCACGTAATTGAAGAATACCTCGGGGTTTTCCTTTACCCTACTCGCCAAGGCCTTCTCATGCCCCCTTCTTGCTCTTCTCAGCCCCTTCTTAAGCTCCTTTCTTGCTACCCTATATTCCTCAATAGACCCATCTGATCCTTGCTTCCTAAACCTCATGTATGCTGCCTTCTTCCACCTGACTAGGTTTTCCACCTCACTTGTCACCCATGGTTCCTTCACCCTACCATTCTTTATCTTACTCACCGGGACAAATTTATCCCTTACATCCCGCAAGAGATCTCTAAACATCGACCACATGTCCATAGTACATTTCCCTGCAAAAACATCATCCCAATTCACACCCACAAGTTCTATCCTTATAACCTCATAATTTGCCCTTCCCCAATTAAAAATTTTCCTGTCCTCTCTGATTCTATTCTTTTCCATGATAACATTAAAGGCCAGGGAGCGGTGGTCACTGTTCCGCAGATGCTCACCCACTGAGAGATCTCTGAGCTAACCCGGTTCGTTACCTAGTACTAGATCTAGTATGGCATTCCCCCTAGTCGACCTGTCCACATACTGTGACAGGAATCTGTCCTGGACACACTTAACAAACTCTGCCCCATCTAAACCCTTGGAACTAATCTGGTGCGAATCAGTATTAGGGAAGTTAAAGTCACCCATGATAGCAACCCTGTTATTTTTGCACCTTTCCAAAATCTGCCTCCCAATCTGCTCCTCTGTATCTCTGCTGCTACCAGGGGGCCTATAGAATACCCCCAGCAGAGTAACTGCTCCCTTCCTATTCCTGACTTCCACCCATACTGACTCAAAAGAGGATCCTGCTATATTACCCACCCTTTCTGTAGCTGTAATAGTATCCCTGACCAGTAATGCCACCCCTCCTCCCCTTCCCCCCCCCATCCCTTTTAAAGCACTGAAATCCAGGAATATTGAGAATCCATTCCTGCCCTGGTGCCAGCCAAGTCTCTGTAATGGCCACTACATCATAATTCCATGTATGTATCCAAGCTCTCAGTTCATCACAGTTCATCCTGATGCTTCTTGCATTGAGGTACACACACTTTAGCCCTTCTACCTTACTACCTTTACACTGTTTATTCTGCTTCTCTTTCCTCAAAGCCTCTCTATATGTTAGATCTGGCTTTACGCCATGCACTTCTTTCACTGCTCTATTGCTCCGGGTCCCATCCCCCTTGCAAATTAGTTTGAACCCTCCAGAACCATGCTAGCAAACCTACCTGCAAGGATATTGCTCCCCCTCGAGTTCTGTGCAACCCATCCAATCTGTACGGGTCCTACCTTCCCCAGAAGAGATCTCAATGATCCAAAAATCTAAAACCCTGCTCCCTGCACCAACTCCTCAGCCGAGCATTCAACTGCCATCTCCTCCAATTCTTACCATCACTGTCACGTAGCACTGGCAGCAATCCTGACAACGCCACCCTTGAGGTCCTGTTCTTCAGCCTTCTGCCTACTTCCCGAAACTCACACTTCAGGACCTCATCCCTCTTCCTGCCTATGTTGTTGGTCCCAACATGTATCACGAATTCTGGTTGCTTTCCCTCTCGTACCAGGATGTCGTGCACCCGGTCAGAGACATCCCGGACCCTGGCACCCGGGAGGCAACAAACTATGCGGGTGTCCTTCTCACGTCCACAAGGTCTCCTGTCTGCTCCCCTGACTATAGAGTCTCCAATGACAACAGCTCTCCTCTTCTCTGTCCCACGCTTCTGCACCACCAGGTCAGACTCAGTGCCGGAGGCCCTGCCACCATGGCTCACGCCTGGCCGGTCGTCCCCTCCAACAGTATCTAGGACAGTAAACTTATTATTCAGGGGAATGGCTACAGGGGTGCTCTGCACTACCTGTCTGCTCACTTTCGCTTTCCCCCCTCTGACTGTCACCCAACGACCTGCTTCCGACAGCCTAGGTGTGATTACCTCCCTGTAGCTCTCATCTATGACTGCTTCATTCTCCCTTATGAGTCAAAGGTCATCCAGCTGCTGCTCCAGATTCCTTACATGGTCTTCCAGATTGCCCAGCCATATGCACTTCTGGCAGATGTGACTCTGCGGGAGAGGGGCGTTCCCCCACGACTGCCACATCTCACATGAGAGGCACATCACCGTCTCAGGAGGCATTGTAAAGACTAACTGCGAGCAAGCTTGTCCTCCGCCTCTTCTCATCAAAGCCTCAAAGCTCCACTCCTTCACCGGCCCACTCACTCACTGGCCACTTTCCATCTGTCTCTGGGACCCAGATAGTAAGAGTCTGAGCATATCAAATCTGCAGATTCGATTTATACTCTGTGAAAATACTAGAATAGTAGAATATATGTACAGTCAGAGGACCTCAAGAACCAATTCTGCTCTCTCCCAATACCACTTGATCAAAAACAGGAGGTACTGGAGTCAGGCCTCTGGAGAAAGAAAAACAAATTGAATATATCAGCTTTGATTTTTCATCAGGACCGATCCAGTCATATTCTGACGTTTATCTTGCCTCCCTCTCGATATCCTTTAATTCCTTCAATATCCAGAAACACATCGACTTCAGTCTTGAACAGAAAACATGATATGACACACCACCTGTGAGGTAGTGAGACATTCACCATGGTCGACACCAGGCATTCCCAACTTTTTGTATGCCATGGACCCTTACCATTAAACAAGGGGTCCGTGAAACCCCGGTCAGGAACCCCTGGTCTAGCTGAACCATTACCGTCAGTAACTAACCATCCACAATCCATTAGAAATAACAACCTTCAAACTTTATTTTCTAGTGGAATTATCCTGCTTTTATTGAGAGAAGTTATACTTTATACTTAATTGTCGCCAAACAATTGATACTAGAATGTACAATCATCACAGCGATATTTGATTCTGCGCTTCCTGCTCCCTGGATTACAAATATTTAATATTAACAATATTTAAAATAGTAAAAATTAGTAAACATTAAAAATGTAAATTATAACTCATAAATAGAAAATAGAAAAATGGAAAGTAAGGTAGTGCAAAAAAACCGAGAGGCAGGTCCGGATATTTGGAGGGTACGGCCCAGATCTGGGTCAGGATCCATTCAGCAGTCTTATCACAGTTGGAAGAAGCTGTTCCCAAATCTGGCCGTATGAATGTTCAAGTTCCTGAGCCTTCTCCCGGAGGGAAAAGGGACGAAAAGTGTGTTGGCTGGGTGGGTCGTGTCCTTGATTATCCTGGCAGCACTGCTCTGACAGCGTGCGGTGTAAAGTGAGTCCAAGATCGGAAGATTGGTTTGTGTGATGTGCTGTGTTCACGATCTTCTGCAGCTTCTTTTGGTCTTGGACAAGACAACTTCCATACCAGGTTGTGATGCACCCTAGAAGAATGCTTTCTACGGTACACCTATAAAAATTAGTGAGGGTTTTAGGGGACAGGCCAAATTTCTTTAGTTTTCTCAGGAAGTAAAGGCGCTGGTGGGCCTTCTTGGCAGTGAACTCTGCTTGGCTGGACCAAGTCAGGTCATTTGTGATATTGACCCTGAGGAACTTAAAGCTTTTGACCTGTTCCACTTGCACACCACCGATGTAAGTTGGGTTGTGCGGTCCGCTACTCCTTCTGAAGTCAACAACCAATTCCTTCGTCTTGCTGACGTTGAGGGATAGGTTATTGTCTTCACACCATGCCACCAGGTTCTTAATTTCCTCTCTGTACTCAAACTCATCATTACCCAAGGTATGGCCTACAATTGTTGTGTCATCAGCAAACATATATTGAGTTCGATGGAAACTTGGCTACACATTCATGGGTGTACAGTGAGTACAGCAGGGGGCTGAATACACAGCCTTGTGGGGCACCGGTGCTCAGAGTGATTGCAGAGGAGAGCTTGTCCCTTATTTTTACAGCCTGGCTCCTGTCTGTGAGGAAGTTGAAGATCCAGCTGCAGATCTGAGTGCTAAGGCCCAGGTTCTGGAGTTTAGGAATCAGTTTATTTGGAATGATGGTATTAAAGGCAGAGCTGTAGTCAATGAAAAGGAGCCTTACGTATGCATCTTTATTCTCCAGGTGTTCTAAGGAGGAATGTAGGGCCAGAGAGAGATGGCATCTGCTACCGCTTCTGTTTCCTCCACTTTTTGAATAAAATCATAAGGTGTAAGAGCAGAATTAGGCCATTCGGCCCATCGAGTCTGCTCCACCATTTCATCATGGCTGATCCAATTTTCCTCTCAGTCCCAATCTTCTGCCTTCTCCCCATATCCCTTCGTTACCTGACCAATCAAGAATCTATCAACCTCTGCTGTAAAATACATAGAGACTTGGCCTCCACAGCTGCCCGTGGCAAAGAATTCCACAGATTCAGCACTCTCTGGCTAAAGGAATTCCTGTTCACCTCCATTCTAAAAGAATACCCCTCTATTCTGAGGCTGTCTCCTCTGGTCTTAGACTCTCCCAATATAAGAAGTATCCTCTCCACATCCACTATATCCAGGCTTTTCACCATTCAGTAAGTTGCAATGAGGTCACCCCCCTTTCTTCTGAATTTTAGTGAATACAGACCCAGAGCCATCAAACACTCTTCATACGAAAGCCCTTCAATCCTGGAATCATTTTCGTGAACCTCCTTTGAATCCCGTTCAGTTTCAGCACATCCTTTCTAAGGTAAGGAGCCCAAAACTGCTCATAACACTCCTTGTGAGGCCTCACCAGTGCTTTATAAAGTCTCAACATCACAATCTTGTTTTTATATTCTAGTATTTTCACAGAGTATAAATCGAATCTGCAGAGTTGATATGCTCAGACTCTTACTACAGTATCTGGGTGCCGGAGACAGAGGAGAGGCTCCCCACTCAGCACCGAAAGGCTGGCCGCAGGGAGATGCCGATTGGGTCATTCCACCGTCAGTCAAACTCAGTCATCACAGCTGATGTTTCTGATTGGAGCGCCTGAGGCTGCGCTTCCTGGAACGGGAGGCTGGGAGGGATCCGAGGAAGGTGATTGAGTTCGTGAAGGATGCTGAGCGACTGAGGTTCAAGGTTATGACCTTGGGAAATAACATGAAGGTAACTGGCATAAAAGCCAAGAAGTGACAGAGGGATGAATGGGTTCCCAGAGAGAGTCGTGTCTGAATGCAAGACCTGGCGAGAGTGGCTTCAAAAGGGAGGTGGACAGGTAACTGAAAAGAAAGAGTTTTCGCTGCGTGAGGAATTAAATTGGCTGAAAGAGTTGGTTTGCACATTAAACTCCAAACAGCCTCCTCCTGCCTTGTCACCACACTGTGATTCTGGAATTTCCTTCTTGGTTCCTCGCACTTTTTCAAAACACAAGGTGTAGCCATGGACACTAGCATTCCCTACACTGGGAACGCTCACCGACCCCTTCTCTGCTGCGTGGGGCCACTTCCTGCACTCATTACGAGCTCATCAACTTTTGTCTCCAATTTCCAACCTGCTCTTAAACTTAGTTAATCCACTCGTCCCTTTTTCAATCTGCAGAGATGGACTATCTTTTACAACCCACTACAGTATACCTCTTCCTAGCCTTCCACTTATAAAATGCTATTCCTGTCTCTCAGTTCCTCCATCTCTACCACATCTGTCCTTAGGATTGGGATTTCCATTCTAGGACATCTGAGGTTTTTTTTTTCAAAAAGAGGGTTCCCTTCCACCTCTTCACCCATATCTCCTCAATTTCCAACACACTTGCCCTCAGCCCATCTTCCTGTTATTGTAGCAGGGCAGGTACTTAACCATCATCCTACAAGCCTCCTTCTCTGGAACTTCCACCATCTTTATTAGGATCCTACCGATAGCATATGCCCCCCCCACCCACGATCCTCAGGGATTGTTCTCTACATGATTTCTTCATCCACTCGTCCCTCCCCACTGACCTCCATCCTGGCTCTTATCCCTGTCATTGGATAATGGCATGTGCCCCTACACCTCCTCTCTCACCACCATTCAGAGCCCCAAACAGTCCTCTCAGGTGAGGCAACACTTCACCTGCAAGTCTGTTGGGATCATCTACTGTATCAGTGCTGCTGCCTCTGCGTTGATGAGGCCTAATGCAGACTGGCAGACTACTGTGTCTAACACCTTTGCACTGTCCACTGTTGAATCCAGGCAGTTTTGCATTCCAGAGGTTTGAAAGTCAAGGATGAAGCATACAACTTATTGTTTATAGCCATTTTATTAAATGTTAAAAGTGTAGAAAGAAAGAAGAGCAGAGAGCAAAAGAAATGGTGGTCATCCTTTTCAGAAAATGTAGCTCTGATTAAATAGATAACATTCCAGTGATAACTAATCCCCTATAAAATAGCCAGATTCAGGTGACGTGAAACATTCTACAGAAGCACTAAGGTAGTCTAGAAAAATAGAGGAACAGTTGCACAAGTACTGGAAATGCTTTGCTGAACAACTACATTTAGATACAGCAAGCGGTTTATATAAAAATACAAGCAAGCATAGCGTCATGCATCTTTTGCTAGGTCAAAGAACCAATAAAAAATATATTGGTGAGACCCGACACAGGCTGGGAGATCGTTTCGCTGAACACCTACGCTCTGTCCACCAGAGAAAGCAGGATCTCCCAGTGGCCACACATTTTAATTCCACGTCCTATTCCCATTCTGATATGTCTATTCACGGCCTCCTCTACTGTCAAGATGAAGCCACACTCAGGTTGGAGGAACACCTTATATTCTGTCTGGGTAGCCTCCAACCTGATGGCATGAACATTGACTTCTCTAACTTCCGTTAATGCCCCACCTCCCCTTCGTACCCCATCCCTTATTTATTTATTTATCTATCTATCATTATTATTTTTATGTTTTTCCTTTTTTTTCCTCCCTCTGTCCCTCTCACCATACTCCTTGCCCATCCTCTGGGCTCCCCTCCCCCTTTCTTTCTCCCTAGGCCTCCCGTCCCATGATCATCTCAACTTCTCCAGCATGGTATCCCTTTTGCCAATCAACTTTCCAGCTCTTGGCTCCAACCCTCCCCCTCCTGTCCTCTCTTATCATTTTGGATCTCCCCCTCCCCCTCCCACTTTCAAATCTCTTACTATCTCTTCTTTCAGTTAATCCTGACGAAGGGTCTCAGCCCAAAACGTTGACTTTCCATATATGCTGTCTGCCCTCCAGCATTGTGTGTGTGTATACCTTAGCTGCTGTTTTATGAATATGATCAGCAAATCATTAATACACTCCTTGCCTGTCATACTTTCTAATTCCAAAACATTAAAAATTAATTGGAATAAAAATGGATTCTGCAATGTTGAGTTTTAGTCCGTGTTTGAACTGAAGCAAGGTGCACACAAACCACGTGGTAGCATCATGATGAATACAATTTATATATTTTTACATATAATGAATTATATAAACAAAGAATGCTTAATCAAGCAATAGATTTACAAGATTACTCAAATATTACTAAAATATTAAATGCACAACTAGGCCTATAACTGCTAAGAGATTATCTAAAGCCATACAATTTTGGAGAACCATCTTATGCATTGCAACCATTTCTGTTGTTACTTTCTGGAAGGCACGAGGGATACCTTCGCTTACTCTTTCTATAGCTACAGCAACATTTTTAATTTGACAAGATTGGTAAAAATACAACAACAAACAACATCAGAATAAATACGGTGTCCAGTAGTTAAAGTCTCTGAGTTCGGGAGTATCTTGGAGTTACGTGAATAGTTTAAACAAGACCCAATCTTCAGTTCTCATTGTAAATCGAAGTTGAAAGGACAGGCTGACCACAGACTAAAGGCTGATTTATACTTGTGCATAGCATTGTCAATCCAAAGTATTGAAGTGTGGGCTGCCCTCCAGCACATCCCAACGTTGTGTTGGTTGTTAACACAAATGATGCATTTCACTGTATATTTCAATCTACATTTGGGAGATAGATAACAAATAAATCAATCGATTGGAAGGCATTTAAAAGTGGCTGGTTGCCCCTCTGACTGGAGGCCCGTGACTAGTGGAGTGCGGCAAGGATTAGTGCTGAGTGTTGTTGGTCATTTATATCAATAATCCAGCTGATAATGTGGTTAACTGGATCAGCAAATTTGTAAATGACACCAAGATTGGGGTTGTAGTGGACAGTGAGGAAGACTATCAGAGCTTGCAGCAGGATCTAGACCGGCTGAAAAATGGCATATGGAATTTAATGCAGACAAGTGTGAGGCTGCACTTTGGGAATGCAAACCAGCATGGGATTTACAGAGTGAATGGTGAGGCACTGAGGAGTGCAGCAGCAGAGGGATCTGGGAATACAGATCCATATTTCAGTGACAGTTACGTCACAGGTAGAAGGGGTTGTGAAGAAAGCTTTTGGCACGTTGGCCTTCATAGATCGGTACAGGAAATGGGATGCTATTGCTGGAGTTGTGCAAGATGTTGAGTCCTAAACAGGAGCATTGTGTGCTCCTACGTACAGTAAAGACATCAAAAATATTGATAGGGTAGTCCCCTCATCTGCTACTCCAGAGAAAACAACCCAGTTTCAACCTGCCCCTTGGCTGATACCCTCTAATCCAGGCAGTTGGTGCCAGCAGGATAGACAGTGTGGACTGCTGTGCCCATCAGTGCCAGCAGGATGGACAGTGTGGATGGCAGTGCCAGTCAGTGCCAGCAGGATAGACAGTGGGGACTGCTGTGCCCATCAGTGCCAGCAGGATGGACAGTGTGGATGGCAGTGCCGGTCAGTACCAGCAGGATGGACAGTGTGGACTGCAGTGCCAGTCGATGCCAGCAGGATGGACAGTGTGGACTGCAGTGCCTGTCGCTGCCAGCAGGATGGACAGTGTGGACTGCAGTGCCTGTCGGTGCCAGCAGGATGGACAGTGTGGACTGCAGTACCCGTCGGTGCCAGCAGGATGGACAGTGTGGACTGCAGTGCCCATCGGTGCCAGCAGGATGGACAGTGTGGACTGCAGTGCCAGCAGGATGGACAGTGTGGACTGCAGTGCCCATCGGTACTAGCAGGATGGACAGTGTGGACTGCAGTGCACACCGTCAGCAGCTACCAGTCTGCGTACAACCAAAGGTTGGCCTCCAGCGCAGGCAAATCCCTCAGTGGGCAGGAAGAGAGTCTGATACATGGCACTGTCATAGAGCTGAACATTTCAGCACCAGACTCCACTCCTGTCAATCCCGGCTGTCCCAGCCTGGAGAAGAGGGGTGTCACTGGTGATAAAGGCAGAGAGTGCTGATAATCTCAGCATGGGTGGGGACAGAGACATGGGTCACACTGTTGAACTGTCAGCAGAATCGCATTGTGGAAGAATGCTACTAAGTCCATTCTTGGGGCTCTGTCCTAATGTGGGCTGTTCAGGGTAATTTTCATCAACAGCAAGGAAGTACATATTACAGGAGTCACACCACCCTTTTATTACCCATCGGTAGGGAAGCAAAGAGAACACATGACACTTTCAATATAATAATTGATCAGACACCCTTGTTCAGATGAATGTCTGCAGTTTGTTTCTGGAGTCAGAGCTTCTGAGACCCAGATCAGTTATCTTCAGTGATGAACCAAGAGCAGGTCAGGGCAGATGTGGAGAGGAACTGGCCTGGTCAGCAGATTCCCCGAACGATGGGTGGGTCAGTAGATCAATGCCCTCCTCCTGCGGGACTTCCTGAAACAGGAAATACAAAGAGCTCCATCAGCTGTATACAGACTGACTTTCCACCTTACAGGAGTGGGAGCACAGTGCAGGAACATCACTGTGTGGAAACACAGAGGTGATGCACACTTCCCCACTGGACCCCCTGTGCATTGTAAAGAGCCTAACAGACCACATTCTGTTCACCATGGTGCTGGAGAAGGTTCACAAGGAGTAGTGAACACCTAGGGACACTGACCAGGCTGGGAAAGGGAAGCCTCAGGGTTTTCCTGGGGAAGGGTCCCACTGCTATAGATGGGTTTGATGGGAGAAGATGCTTCCACTTGTGCTTGGACTGGACGCAGGGTCATTCATTCAAGACTGTCACTGAGAGGTCAGATAAAGCTCTGATCCTCCATTTTTTTCATCCATGTGCCTATATAAGCATTTCAGATATATTCCTAATGTATTAGCCTCTACCACCAATGAGATATCCCCTCATTCTTTTGAATTCCAGTGAATTCAAGTCCAAAGCCATCAAACACTCCTCAGATGATAAGCCTTTTAATCCCGGAATCATTTTTGTGAACCTCCTTTGAACCCTTTCTGATGCTGCCTGTATATTGAATTCCCACATGACTATCCCACATTTTGCCCTTTGACATCCATTTTCTATGTCTATTATAATTTGTATACCACATCTTTCCCAGTGTTTGGTGGGGGTCTGGGTACAACTCTAATCAGGGTCTTTTTACCCTTGCAGTTCCTTAACTCTACCCACAACAATTCTACGCCTTCTGATCCTATGTAATTTCTTTCTAATGATTTGATTTCATTTTTACCATCAGAGCCACATCACTCCCTCTGCCTACCTTCTTGTCCTTTCAATACAATGTGTATCCTTGGACGTTAATCTCCCAGCTATAATCTTCTTTCAGCCATGATTCAGTGATGCCCACAACGTTATACATGCCAATCTGTAACTGTGATGCAGGTTCATCTACCTTATTCTGTATACTGTGCACAATTAAATATTAAAATTTCAGTCTTGTATTCACTCTTTTTGATTTTGTCCCCCTTTTACATTGCATCCCATCCTATTGACAGGAGTTTTGACCTATCAACAGCCTCTCCCTGCCAGGAACCTCTACTACTCCAACCTCAGCCCTATAACTCCGATTACCACCTCCCTGTCAAATCAGTTTAAACCTTTCCAAATAGGTCTAGCAATCTGCCCGCAAGGATACGGACCCCCCTCAAGTTCGGGTGTAACCGTCCCTTTTGTACAGATATTACCTTCCCCAGAAGAGGTCCCAATGACCCCTGCACCAGCTCCTCAGCCCTGCCAAATCATCTTTCTCTTATCCTTTCTGGCACATGGCTAGCCCTGGAGGGCCTGTTTTTCAGCTTTCTACCTAGCCCCCTAAAATCTGTCTTCAGAACCTCCTCACATTTCCAACTTGAGATGTCATTGGTGAGCAGACTTCTGGCTGCACCCTTTCCCTTCAGAGTGCTGCAGCGGAGCAGATAAGGTCAGTCAGCACTTACACTTTCCAAAGGACAAGGAGAGTTTCTATTAACCAGTTCTTTCTCCGTTACCATTAGATCAATGAGACGGAGAAGGGGTTGGCCCACCCACAATGCCACAGGGCAGAGTTCCTACGTCACATCTGCAACAGCTGCCCAAAGATTCTCCAACGTCACCTCCCAAGCCCACAACTCTATTGCCCAGAGGCACAAGGGCAGCAGCACCACATGCACGGCAATTAACAAATTGTTCAAAAGCTTGATTTGAAAATTTTACTCACCCTGCCTCTCCATAATCTTCTCTCTGACTTTGGCCATCGCTGTCTTGTTGCTGGAATCCTTTAGAATCTTACCCGATGAGTTCCACTGCTGCTCCCAGAAAATTCGCACAACCACCGAATTAGTACCAAACACTCCCTGGTGAGCAACTGCCATCGACAAATTCTGTTTATTCAAGCACTTTTCCAGCAGGATCACAGCACAGATGTCTTCTTTTTCCCTCCCTGTATTACCTGTCATGTTAATAAATTAAATGGCTTCACTTCAGTCTTTTTATTACCAACTAACCCCTGTACCTTAAGGCAATGCTACAAAAGCACAAAACCTGAACCAGGAGGCTGACTTTGTCGTCCTGGTTGTATGACCCTATTCCAATTCCTCTAACCCCTCACCTCCCCAACTCCGATCTCCTCAGCTCTTTGATGCATCAGTGTGATCACAACTCTTTCTTCTGAACTCCAGTGTGTTCTGATTGAATCTTCCTCAACCTCTCCCCAGCAGCTGCTCATCCCAGGTTCAATTCATTGTGTCTGTGCTGCCCAGAGATGCCTTTATTTCTGATGCTCCAGGTCTGGTCTCCCCACTGATTCATGATTGCCATTTGTGCTGGAAGATTCTTTGATCTTGACTCTCCCATTGATGGAAATACCTCAATATCTACCCTGCCAAGCCTTCTGAGGATCTAATGCCCCCATTCCTTTCAACTCCAAGGAATATTGACAGCACGTGTCCTCTAAACCAGGCAGCAACTGGTAAACCTCTTCTGCACCCTCTCCAAACCCTCAACATCCTTCCTATAGTAGGGCGACCAGAACTCTATGCAATATTCCAGATGTGGCCTAACCAGAGTTTTATTAAGTTGCAACGTAACTTCTTGACTTTTGAACTCAGTGGTTTGACTAATAGAAGCAAGCATTTCACAAGCCTTCGTAACCACCTTATTGATCTGTGTAGCCACTTTTAAGTCCTATGAACCTGGATGCCAAGATCTCTTTGTTTGGCAACACTAATTACGATCTTGTGTAGTGTCTCTGTATTTTCCCTACCAATGTGCAACACCTTATATTTATCTGGATTAAACTCCATCCGCAAATTCTCTGCCCAAACAGCAACTGATCTATATCATGTGGTATTCTTTGCCAGTTGTCTACACTATCCACCTCTCTTCTGATCTTAGTATCATTCACAAACTTACTAACCCACCCATCTATATTTTCATCCGGGTCATTTATATACATCACAAACAGCAGAGGTCCCAGCACAGATCCCCACAGAACATCACTAATCACAGACCTCCAGCTCGAATAAGTCCCTTCAACTACTACCCTCTGTCTTCTATGGGCAAGCCAGTTCTGAATCCAAACAGCCAATTCGCTGCAGATCCCATGCAGGTTAATCTTCTGGATTCGCCTCCCATGAGGGACTTTCAAACACCTTACTAAAATCCATGTAGACAACATCCACTGCCCTAACGTCATTAATCTCTCTTTTCACCTTGTCATAAAATTCAATCAAGTTGGTCAGACACAAACTGTCTCACACAAAGCCATGCTGGCTCTCCCTAATTAGGTTTCCAAATACTCATATCCTATCCCTAAGAATTCTCTCCAGCAATTTCCCTACAACTGACGTGAGACTCACCAGTCGTTCGGTTTTAGGAACTTTACTTCCTTTTACTTCTTTTAAATCATATAAACAAATGAACAACCCAACAGTTAAGCATACTTTACGTATATGGTTTCAATTCCGAAGATTTTTTGGGTTTAATCAATTTACTCTAGCAAGTCCCATTATATTAAATTTTCTTTTTCAACCTTCCACGATGGATCAAGCTTACTTTGATTGGAAAACCAAAGGTATAATATCTTTTCGCGATTTATTCTTGGATAACTGTTTTATGTCTTTTGATCAACTCTCTAATAAATATAACTTACCCAGATCTCACTTTTTTAGATATTTACAGATTAGAAACTTTTTAATTACTGTCTCCCCTAATTTTCCACACCCATATCCAATGGACACTTTGGAAAAAATCTTAGATTTAAATCTCTCTCAGAAAAGTGTAGTAGCAATTATATATAATTATGAATCTATGTCCTGATGCTTCTAATAAAATTAAAGCTGACTGGGAAAGAGAACTTGAGATTAATATACCGACTGATAAATGGGACAAAATTCTTCAGGTGGTGAATTCATCCTCTGTATATGCTAAGCATAGGTTGATACAGTTTAAAGTAGTTCACAGGGCTCATATGTCCAAAGATAAACTATCTCGTTATTACTCTTATATTAATCCAATAAGTGACAGATGCCATTCCGAGATAGCTTCTTTAACCCACATGTTTTGGTCATGTCCCTTGTTGCAGAAATATTGCAAAGATATTTTTGATATTATTTCAACGGTCCTAAATATAGACTTACAACCTCATCCAATTACTGCTATCTTTGGACTACCAATGATAGACTTAAATAATTTAACCTCTTCATCACGAAGGATGATTGCATTTCTTACTTTAATAGCTAGAAGGTCCATTTTGTTGAATTGGAAAGAGATCAACCCTCCTACTGTATTTCATTGGTTTTCACAAACTATGGTGTGTTTGGATTTGGAGAAAATTAGAAGTGCAGTTTATGACCCTTCCATTAAGTTTGAAAAAACTTGGAGGCCATTTATTCAGCATTTTCATTTGATGTAATTTGATCATTTCCAAACTGGTTTTATCTCTCTGTACTGTTGTTGGAGGGGAATGGAGTCGTCGACACTAAGGTTTTCTTCTTTTCCATTTTTAAGTTGTTAGTTTTGCCCAAGTCTTTTAGTTTAGTTGATTAATTTTGTTTTTCTTTGGGGATGGGGTTTGTTTTTTTTTGTTTTGTTTTTTGTTTTTTTTTCTTTTTCATTCATGTTTTTTTTCCAGTTTTTTTTTTGCTTTGTATTATCTGTGGTTAGTTCTACATGTTTGGGAGCTTTGTTAATTTACACTACTTGGTTTTGCAATTACTTTTTTTAAGTGCAACAATATATTTCCTACTATTTGTATTATTGCTATGTTTTGTTTCTGTATTTTGAAATTAATAAAAAGATTGAAAAAGAAAGAGACTCACCAGTCTATAAAGCCCAGGATTTTTCCTTGTTCCATTCTCAAATAGAGGTACAACATTAACCAATTGCCAGTCAACCGTGTGCTCGCCTGTGGCTAAAGAGGACATGAAGATACTGGTCAAGGCCCCAACAATCTCACTTTGTGGCTCCTTTAATAACCTGAGGTAAATTCCATTAGGCTATAGGGGCATTCACACCTTAATACTCATTAGGAGGCCCAACATTTGTTCCTCCTTGATCTCTAAACATCTGAATGTATTTATACATTCAGCACTGATCTCCTGGTCCTCCGTGTCCTTTTCCTCGGCAAATAATGAAGCAAAGTACTCACTACGTACCTCACTCAAATTCTCCACTTCCAAGCCTTTATGCTTGAGTGGTCCTACCCTCTCCCTAGTTATTCTTTTGCTCGTGACGTATGTATAGAATGCCTTGGGATTCACCTTAATCCTACTGGCCAAGGACTTTTCCTGGCCCCTCTGTGCTTTCCGAATTCCCTTCTTCAGTTCTTTTCTGGCTTCTGATCGTTCTGAAGCTGTACATACTTTTCCTTTTTCTTCTTGACTAGATTCATCAACTCTCTGGACATCCAAGGTTCTCTTATCCTTCCATCCCCATCCTTTCTTCAAACAGGAACAGACCTTTCCTGTACTCTGTGCAATTGATCTTTAAACACCTTCCACATGTCTGATGTGGATTTGTCAGAAAAAAAATTCCAAAATAACTTTAAGCAACACACATCAGAGTTGCTGGTGAACGCAGCAGGCCGGGCAGCATCTCTAGGAAGAGGTACAGTCGACGTTTCAGGCCGAGACCCATCGTCAGGATGCCAAACTCTAATGTTTGTTGCTTGAATTTCCAGCATCTGCAGAATTCCTCGTGTTTGCGCCAAAATAACTTCCTTAGTTTCTGCCCTATGCCCTCGTAATTTGCCCTACTCCAGTTTAAAATCCTCCCACATGACCATACAGATCCTTATCTATAGCTATCCAGAAAGTGAAGGAGCTGTGGTCACTGTTCCCTAACCGCTCTCCCACTGAAAGGTCAGTCAGCTGGCCAGGCTCATTACCCAACACCAGGTCCCGTATGGCTCCTACTCTCCTTGGACCATCCACATATTGATTTACTGAACCTTCCTGGATACACTTAACAAACTCAGCCCCATCTAAACCCCTTCTACTAAGAAATTCCCAGTTTATATTAGGGAAGTTGACATCCCCATGACAACAACCCGATTATCTGTACATATTTCCTTCATCTGATTACATCCTCAATGTCCCAGTGACTATTGTGGGGTCTGTAGTACAATCCCATCAGAGGGATTGCACCCTTCCTATTCCTGAGTTCCACCCAATAGACTCGGTGTCTGACCCCTCCAGCTCTGATATTGTCCCTGATTAGTAGTGCAGTTCCCCCCCCCCCCCATCTATCTGTTCTAAAACTTTGAAAACCTGGTACATAGATCACCCATTCCTGCCCCTCTCTCAACCACAACATCATAGTTCCATGTACTGATCCATGCTCTAAATTCATTACCTTCACCCATAATGCCCGTAGCATTAACATACACACATTTCGAACTATCTGACACATCATACCCATTATTTTGATGTTGCCTTTCAATACTTTCCCTGACATCATTCCAGTCTGATGCTTTCCTTACTGACCTGGGACCCAGACTACTGAAAAACTAGTTTAAACCTTCCCAAATAGCATGAGCAAAGCTCGCAGCTAGGATATTCATTCCCCTCCAGTAAAAGAAAGGACAAGTACTGAAAAATAAGAGAACCTTGGATATCCAGAGGTGATCAGCTTAGTCAAGAAGAGAAAGGAAAAGTATAAAGTCAGGATCAAATGAAGCACATGAGGAGTCTAAAGAAGTCAGAAAAGAACTAAAGAGAGGACTTAGGAAAGCCAGGAGGGGCTGTGGAAAGTCCTTGGCAACTTGGATTAAGGTGAATCCCAGGGCATTCTATACATATAGATCATGAGCAAGAGGATAACCAGAGAAAGGGTGGGACCATTTAAAGATAAAGAGGGGAATATTTGCTTGAATGCGGAAAATATAAGTGAGGTACTTAATAGACCGCTTTGCTGAACATCTACGCTCTGTCCGCCAGAGAAAGCAGGATCTCCCAGTGGCCACACATTTTAATTCCACATCCCATTCCCATTCTGACATGTCTATCCATGGCCTCCTCTACTGTAAAGATGAAGCCACACTCAGGTTGGAGGAACAACACCTTATATTCCGTCTGGGTAGCCTCCAACCTGATGGCATGAACATCGACTTCTCTAACTTCCGCTAATGCCCCACCTCCCCCTCGTACCCCATCTGTTACTTATTTTTATATACACATTCTTTCTCTCACTCTCCTTTTTCTCCCTCTGTCCCTCTGAATATACCCCTTGCCCATCCTCTGGGTCCTCCCCCACCCTGTCTTTCTTCCCGGACCTCCTGTCCCATGATCTTCTCGTATCCCTTTTGCCTATCACCTGTCCAGCTCTTGGCTCCATCCCTCCCCCTCCTGTCTTCTCCTATCATTTTGGATCTCCCCCTCCCCTTCCAACTTTCAAATCCCTTACTCACTTTCAGTTAGTCCTGACGAAGGGTCTCGGCCTGAAACGTCGACTGCACCTCTTCCTAGAGATGCTGCCTGGCCTGCTGCGTTCACCAGCAACTTTTATGTGTGTTGCTTGAATTTCCAGCATCTGCAGAATTCCTGTTGTTTGTACTTAATGAGTACTTTGTTTCAGTAGTTACCAAGGAAAAGGAGGATCAGGAGATCCTCCTTTGCTGAGTGCATAAATATGCTCAGGCATATAGAGGTCAAGGAGGAGTAAGTGTTGGGCCTCCTAATGAGTATTAAGATGGATGTCCCCAGGGCCTGATAGGATTTACCCAGGTTATTGAAGGAGGCAAAAGGCAAGATTGCTGGAACCTTGCTTGACCAGTATCTTAGTGTCCTCTCTAGACACAGTCGAGGTCCCAGAGGACTGACAAGCGACTATTGCTGTACCTTATTTAAGAAGGGAACAAGGGAAAATCCTGGGAATTATTGACCAGTGAGTCTCACGTCAGTTGTAGGAAAATTGCTGGAGAAGATTCTTCGGGATAGGGTATATGAGAATTTGAAACCCATGGCCCATTAGGGAGACCCAACATAGCCTTGTGTGGGGCAGGTCGTGTCCTACTAACTCAATCGAGTTTTTTGACAAGGTGCTGAGAGAGATTGTTGAGGGTAGGGCAGTAGATATTGTCTACATGGATTTTAGTAAGGCAAAATTCCTCATGGAAGGCTGATCTAGAAGATTAAGATGCCAGGGGTCCATGACAAATAGGCTGTCTGGACTCAGAACTGGCTTGCGCATAGAAGACAGAGGGTAGTGGTTGAAGGGACTTACTCAGGCCAGAGGTGTTGTTGAGCAGAGAGATCTTGGAGTCTAAGTTCATAGCTCCTCGATGTGGTTAAGGCGGCTTATGGAATGCTAGCTTTTATGAGTTGAGGCAAAGTTCAAAGGTTAAAAGATTATGTTGCAACTTTATAAAACTCTGATTAAGCCACATCTGGAGTATTGCATACAGTTCTGGTTGCCTCACTATAGGAAGGACATTGAGGCTTTGGAGAGGGTGCTGAAGAGGTTTACCATGCTGCCCAGTTTCGAGGGCATGTGCTATCACGAGAGGCTGGATAAACTTGGGCTGCTTTCTTTGGAGCCTCGGAGGCTGAGGGGAGATCTGATAGAGGTTTATAAGATCATGAGAGGCATAGAATAAACAGGGAGTATCTGTTTCCTAGGGCTGTAATATCTAATACCAGGGGGCATGCATTGAAGGTTAGAGGTAGGTTCAAAGGGGACGTGAGAGTAAATTTTTTACTCAGAGAGTGGTGGATGCCTGGAATGTGCTGTCTGGGAGGTGGACGTAAATACATTAGAGGCTTTTAAGAGGCATTTGGATAGGCACCTGAATGTGAGGAAGATGGAGGGAAATTGACATTGTGTAGGTAGGAGGGATTAGGTTTTTTGGGTGTTTTTGAGTTACTTTTTAGCTGGCTTGGCACAAAATTGTGATATGAAAGGCCTGCTCCTGTGCTGCACTGCTCTTCGTTCTATGCATGGTTATGGGAGCTACTGTCACATTACTGTCTGCCTGAACAGTCTGGCCTTTCTCCTCTGACCAAGGCACGTTCACTCACACAACTGCTGGAAGTTTTGTTTTGTTTGTTGCACCATTCTCTGTAAACCTTGGCACCAGCAATCATTCCATTGGTCAAAGTCACTTGCGTCATAATTCTTCCCCATTCTGGTATTTGGTGTGAACAACAACTGAGCCTCTTGACCTCTTTTGAGCACTGAGTTGCTGCCATATATTTGCATGAACAAGTAAGTGTGCATAATAAAGTGGCCTCTAAGTATATTTTAGGTGAGGGGACCAAATCTGTGTGCCCTCAGCAACATCTCGTACAACTGCAAAGAAATCTCCCTGTTCTCCAATGCCAACCTCTTTTCAATAAACCACTTGGCATCTGACCTGCCCGCTCATGCATCTGAACACCAAAATCGTTCTGTTCTTCATTCATTTGCAGTCTGACTATATTTAGATAACAATCTGCCTTTGATTGGACTGTCTTTTCCCAGGGCCTCCATGTGCACATTGTTATTCTGTCAGGTTTTGTTAAATCTGCTTCAACTGTCCTTTTCTGGTAGCACATTCCACATCACTGCTGAGAATAAACCTCTCAAAGGACCTTCCATCATAGATGGAAACATTCAGTCCATCGTGAATGTAAAGATCTCTCCAGCTTCATCCCAGGATGTCTTACTGAAACTATTAGCTCCATAACCCACTGAAGTATTGGATCAGGGATAGACACTGGCCTAGGAGGCCTGGAATAACTCGGCTACTTGAAAACAGGAATTCAATCCAACCGACAGGGCAGAGGCGGGAGGGCACCCCCGGTGCTGCACTGGGAGTGTTCCTTGGCACAAGGGACAAAGGCACACTGAAATCTGCAGAGGCTCGAATGAAGATCCTACCTTCAATCCACTGCAGAGCGTGGCGGAGATCCTCAGTTTCACGGGACACTTTGTAGACAAAGAGAATAAGTGGAGCCCCTGGTTCTTCAGTAATGTTCAGTTTTTTCACAATTTCGTGGTGAATTTCCCCCTGACCATAACACTCCACTGGTACAAAACACAACATGTCCATCGTCACCTTCTTTCACATCCACAGGTCCCCATCACAATCCCCTCCACCCTCCCTGACCGGACCCTGCTCAGCTCCTCCTGTGCCTCTCCCTTCACAAGAACACGAATCGGCCAGTAACCTTTCCCATCATTCAACATGATCTGCCCCAGATCTCAACTTCTGTCCCAGTAGTAGTAGTACTCCTACTAATACTCCTACTAATACTACTACTGCTACTACCACTACTAATACTCCTACTACTACTACTACTACTATGTCCGGCTGTTTAGACGCATCTAGGCGTATTACAGCCCTCTGCAGGACGTATAATTAATTATAGAACTTCAAGGAACTCAAATTCTTGAATACAACCTAGTCTCACGTATAAACTGGATAATAAACTTTTCAATCAGATGTTGATTCTCTTGATGGCCAAACAAAGATTTAATAGAAAACCAAAATAAATTTAAGCCAGATAGCCTCTTGAACAACATGCTTCTTTCAATATTGTATCGATTACAGCTCAGCAAAACATGCTGGACTGTCTCTGGACTCCCACAGTCACATAATCCAGTAGGATGTTTTCCTGTTATCTTTAAATAATAGTTTAACCCACAATGCCCCAACTTAAGTCTTGTAAATTTCACTATATCTCTATGACTAAAAGGTAACAGTCTGAGACCTTTTTAACTAGTGGGTGACTAGAAAAATAATGCCTGCCCCTTAATTCATTTTTCCAATCCTCCTGCCACTTCTTCTCTATACCTTTTTTAATCCTACTTCACAATTCTGCTCTGCCGAGGGGAACTCTAATTTCTACTTGCCTGCTCTGTAAGGAAGACTTTGCAATGCCACCCACAATTTCATTTCCCTCCACCCCAGCATGCCCAGGTATCCATGAAAATCTAACTGCACAACCCATCTTCCCTACTCTAAACAACACTAAGAGAATCTCAATAACTATGTCAGGATGAGCTTTTGATTTATTCCCTTTTATAGCCTCTAAAGCAGCAGCAGAATCCAAACAGATGATAACCCTACGTGGTCGAGAGTCTTCTATCCACCATAAGGCCCAGAGGATCGCTAATAATCCTGTTGCACAGACAGAAACACCATCTGAAACCCGGTGACCAATCTTAACTCCAAGTTGAGACACATACATCCCAAATCCTGCCCTACTGCTCTCTGGGTCCACTGAGCTATCAGTAAAAATCGTCAGCTAAGATCCCCATTTATTATTTAATATTCATTTGTGATCAACGCTAATGAAATTGCACTGCTTCCTTTAAGCTGAAAAAGGAGGAATAGGTCTACTTCTGGTTCTGGAAAGAGCCAAAAAGGGACGAGTGGCAGGCAAATTTGGTCAACTATGTCTTCCTCAGTCAGTTTCAATTTCACAGCCCAGTTATTAACCAAATCTAAAAATGGGCATCTTTTAATTTTACTTTGGTGCTCCGACTTCCCCTGCAAAAGACACTTTGGTGGACAGCTGTGATTGAATCCATTTCGTTTTACCCAGTACTGCAGGTCCAACTGAATTCATCTTAAATGCAGAGGCACTTCTCCCATCTCCACACATAATGCCAGGACTGATATTGTTCTGAAAGCTCCACAACAGAGTCTAAGTGCTTTGGACTGCACAGTGTCTAGTTTTCAAAGCAATGCCATAGCAGCGGAACCATAAACAATACAGACATAATCTATAACTGATCTAATCATAGCTAGATATATTAAGTACATAGTTTCCCGCCCTGCTCCCCAGTCACATCCAGCAATACTTGTCATAACATTTAAAACTTTCTCACACTTTCCAATTGTTTTATCTATATGAACCCTCCAAGTAAGTCCTTCATCAAACCAGACACCTAAAAACTTGAATACCTTGACTTTTTCTAGTGGAGAATCATATAGACACAATTCACAATTAGGAATCTTTCTTCTAAAGCCAAAAGTCATGTATTTGGACTTAGAAGCAGAAATCCTGAAACCCCATTTATTAGCCCAGTTTTCAACTGATCTTAAAGCCTTTTGTACCTGCCTTAATATATACTTGATGTTTCTTCCTCTTTTCCAGATTGCACCATCGTCTGCAAACAATGATTTGTCAAATCCTGTTCCTACCTGATCAAAGATATCATTTATCATGACATTAAAAAGAACTGGACTAATGACACTTCCTTGAGGGGTACCAATACCTATTGTAACTGACTTGGAGCTTGTTCTGCCTATCCTTACTTGAATTGTCCTTTCTTTAAGGAAATCTTTGATCCAATTAAACATTCTACCTCTAATTCCCGCATCATAGAGTTTAATTAATAAGCCATCCTTCCATAGTGAGTCATATGCTCTTTCAATATCTAGAAATACACTTACCATTACTTCTCTATTTTGAAAGGCTTTATTAATATCATGATCTAAAAGGGCAACAGATTTCATTGTTGATCTTCCAGTTCTAAAACTATTTTGATAGGCAGCAAAATGTCCCTTATTTTCCAAAAAATAAACAAGTCTGTTGGTGACCATTCGTTCCATTGTTTTACAAAGCACTGACGTTAAAGCTATAGGCCGATACGAACTAGGTCTAGACGCGTCCTTACCTGGCTTTAAAACTGGAACTACCACCACATGCTTCCATTCTACTGGTAATATTCTTTCTTTCCACACTGAATTAAACAATGTTAGAATTTCTGTTAATACAGAGTCATCTAATTGCTTAAGCAATTCATAACACAGTCCATCCCTACCAGGAGAAGTGTTTGAACCTGACTGGACAGCTTCCTGCAATTCCTGAAGGGAGAAAAACAAATTTATGGAACTATTATCATCCAAACTCCTGTCCAATTTCCAACTTTCCTTTAACATAATTTCCTTTCTCAAATCATCTAACTCTCCAGAACTGTGTAATGCTTGGAACACTTCTACAAACATATCAGCCTTTTCCTTATTGGTTACAGCTTCAATATCTCCTTCCAGCAAAGCTGGGATAGATGGCTTCCTATACATCCCTGACATTCTGTGAATGATCGTCCATAGCTGCTTTATAGGTGTCTCAGGGCCCAGGGTTCCACAAAATCTTCTCCAACTATCCCTCTTTGCATTTTTAATTACTCTCCTTGCTACTGCTCTTTCCTTTTTATACTCCATAACATTATCTAACACTTTCTTAATTTTCTGCAAGCTCTATTTCTGTTTCTTACTGCTATATCACAATTTTTATTCCACCACGGAACTAATGCTCGAGCCTTAAGTATATTCCGTAGCAGAATAGTCAACTGAGCAACTGAATGAATTTTAAAACAGAGGGATTCATTCCAATTGTCTATGGAGCCCTCGCTATTAATCTCTTCTATTATATCCACAGCTTTCTCCTGGTACTCATCCCAATGGGCCAAAGAAAAATTATACCTAGCAGACCTCTCCTCAACTTCTACTATCAAATTTCTACCAAATCCACATAATATAGGATAGTGATCACTTCCTAGTGTGTATCTGTCCATAACATCCCATTCCCCAACCCTAGCTAAATTTGAGGAAGTGATAGATAAGTCTAAGTGACTACAAGTATTCTTTACAATATTAAATCTTGTAGACCTTCCGTCATTTAGCAGTACCATGTATTTATCTAGAAACTCCAATACTACCGCTCCATTACTAACTTTACTTTCACCACAGGATTATGAGCATTGAAATCTCCAACCCAGATTACTGGGGATTTTACCTTATTCATAATTTAATCCAAATCTGATAACATCACATTACCTGGATTATAAAAATTAATCAAATTTATTTGACCACGAGAGCTCCAAACCTCCACAGCCACAATTTCAAGGTTAGATTTAAAATCAAGACTTCTAAACTAGAGTCCTATTTGTATGAAAGTTGCACACCCTCCACCAGATTTACCTGTTCTGTCAGCTCTCAAACTATCATATCCAGGGATCACAAAATCTAAATGAGGCTTTAACCATGTCTCCTGTATACAGATCAAATCACGCTTGTCTTTAAAAGTTCCAACAAATCTTTTTAAATCTTGACCATTTGCAGATAAACTTATTGCATTCCATTGTAATATTAAAAACATCCAAATACTAATTATTGGCCTCTTCATCCGCATAAAGCTCCTCCGTACTCACTGATCCCGACAACTGGTAAGTATTCAGTGATTGTTTGTCTGTCAAATAACCATATAACTATATAACAATTACAACACGGAAACAGGCCATCTTGGCCCTTCTAGTCCGTGCCGAACTCTTACTCTCACCTAGTCCCACCGACCTGCACTCATGTAATCTTTATTGCGAAATCTGTTTTATATCAAGGAATCTCTCTGCAGCTCCAACAACTACTTTTATCGTATCCAACCTCTTGGCTGTAGTTTTAGCCCCGACCAGAACATCAACAACAAATGCTAAAAAAGACTCTTTGGTCATCAACAACATGCCTGAAGGAACCATAGTTGGAGAACTCGGAATGAACTGACTCCCCATCATTCCAATCTTCTCTTTACTTATCCTTTGCTCTCTATCAACTTTCATTACTGCTTCAGCATATGATATTTTTTGTTGGATACTAACATCCTGAATCTGCTTTGCCTTACTAAAATACTCACATCCTTTGAACGCCACTATATGGTCCCCTCCACAGTCACTGCATTTAGGCACCGCTGCCTTACACGCTTTAATATCATGATCCTCTCCACACTTTATACATCTTCTTTTACCTCGACATGAACCAGCAACATGTCCAAATCTCTGGCAATTATAACAACGTAAGGAAGGCCTAATGTATTCTCTAACTTGATAAGACATGCACCCAAGATAGACTCTAGTTGGAAGAACATCACCTGCAAAAACCAGAAGAACAGGGGAATCCCAATTACCACCTTCTCTCGATTTTAATCCTTTGGCTTCAATCACTCGACCACCAAAATTTCATTTTCAGTCATGCCAGACCAAATACCATATACTACCCCCTTAATTCCCTTCCTTTCTTTCAGAGTAATACACTCCACTTCCACAACCAATTTTCCCACCATTTTAGCATTGTTATATTGGTCAATATCTTTGCAACAAATTTTCAGCAATCCATTAGACAAAATCTTGGCCTGGAATCCTTTACCTATTTAGTTCTCTCATGCTGCTGCCACTTTCAAATGATTAAGGGCTCTAAATCCTCCTTCTGACCTTTAATTTTATACAGAACTATAAATTCCTCCAATTCACCCATTTTCCTCAATTTGTTGTCCCCCATTACTTCAGGTCTTTCACTTGATGCACCGCTTTTTTGGCTACCCTTACTTCTGGAGTATTCCACAATCTCCCGCCCTCCTCCTTCAATCTCAACCCTCCCTCTCCCTTTTGCCGCCATAGGCTACAAACGAACCCTTTCCAAACTACTAGGCTTCTCCACATCAAAGTCCCCACCCACTGAATCAACGGCCCCCAGCCAGCAGTTGCACTGAACTCCAGTCAGCCTATTCAGCTCGACCAATGAACTCCCAGCCTGTCCCTTCACCACCCTCAACTCCCCCATTAGTTATATATACCCTTCCCTCCCCCCCCATACATACCCACCCACCAGCGGACCGTCCTCCAGCTCCGCCGGCGCAGAGAATTCCCGAGGTTCCTCTCCCTCTTCTCACCTATTCCGGCGTTAAATGACACCCTGGATCTAGACTCTCGCCCCATCTCCGCGTACCCTCGCCCCCCAGCTCTGAGATGATTCATCCCCGAACCTACACTGCTGTGTCCCAGTCCCACCTTGGCAATGGACGGTCTGCGGTACAAAGTACCGGTAGCAGTACTTGATTAGTCGGATACACGACCCATGAGGGTTTAGTCTGGCGATTTGTCGAAAAGGGATTCCATGCTTCCGGCATAAATAGAATACGACTAATCCACCGCAAGCCAATATCATGGGCCAGGGATGGTAGTTCCGGAAAACGCCACCGAACAAAGGCCAGGTCGAGGTCCGGTCATAGGAGCTGGATGACTTCCATTGCTCCATATATTCTCCACAGCACTCGCGGTCGCAGCGAAATAAACAGCAGGGTTTTCCAGCCCGGCGGCTTCACTGGCTGCCGGTGATATTACGAACTTCCGATCTGTCAGGAAGCGGGCAGTGCAGGGTGGTGGCTGTTTACGGTCCTGGAGAGGCAGATCTTTAGCTGCTCGTCAATGTGGTGAAGGAGATAGAGACAGTAACATGGGAGGGGTTTGATATGTGAAAATTACCGCGAAATGTCAGGTGGTGAGGAAAGCAAAATGCATGTTGAAAGGCCTCGATAGAGAGAATGTTTCCTACGGCAGGGGTCTAGCACCAGGGGACGCAGCCTCTCAAAGGAGGAGCGTTCTTTTAGAACGGAGATGAGGGGGAATTTCTTTAGCTAGGAATTCGTTGCCCCAGGCGGCTATGGAGTCCAAGTGATTGGGTATATTTATAGATTCGTGACTGGTCAGAGCACGAAGGAATATGAGAAGGCAGGAGATTGCGGCCATGATGAAGCCGACTCGATGGGCGAATGGTCTAATGCCACTGCTCTATCTTTTTATGGTCTTATAAGTTAGCAAAGGTCAAAGGTCGTGGTTGTGCATTCTGACAGGCTGCATCACTGTCTGCTATGGGGTGGTGGAGAGAGAGGGGCTGCTGCAGAGGGTCGTAAACTTAGTCGGCTCCATCTTGGGTACTAGCCTATCCAGCACATCTTCAAGGAGCGGTACCTCAGAAAGGCGGCGTCTATTATTAAGGGCCTCCAGCATCCATTATATGCCCTTTCCTCACTGTTACCATTAGGTAGGAGGTACAGAGGCCTGAAGAACAGCTTTTCCCCCTCCGCCGTACGATTCCTAAATAGACATTGAACCCGTGCACCTTACCTCACTTTTTAAAATATATATTATTTGTTTTTGCATGATTTTAATCTATTCAATTTACGTATACTGCAATTAATTTATGTATTTTTTAATTACTATTTCGTTTTTCTTCTTCTATATTATGCATTGCATTGAACTACTACTGCTGACTTCCTTCTGGAAAGCGTACAGGGCTATTAAAACAAAACTTCACGCCATCTTAAAGAAGTTCTTCCCCTTGGCCGTAAATCTGGTTGACCATTCGTTGGCCCAGCACTCACCTCGATTACCCGTATTACTGCACCGTATCCACTTTTTGTTAGTGTGGGTTACATTCTAGATACATATTGTATTAATTTATTTCAGGCCCTCCGACCATCAAAGTGGATTGAATTCTCAACAATAAGCTCCAACGATTATGTGCACAATATTATTTATTTATATATGATGGACATTTACTTTATTTTGTTTTATATAGTATTGTTGTGTTTGTTAGTTTAAAAATATTTTGTCAATAGAATTTCAATCTAAATTTATACTGGAGTGAATTAAATTGTTTCCTGGCGAATTGTAAATTTATATGGGTGAGTCAATATTCATACAGTAATTCACATCAAAGTTGCTGGTGAACGCAGCAGGCCAGGCAGCATCTGTAGGAAGAGGTGCAGTCGACGTTTCAGGCCGAGACCCTTCGTCAGGACTAACTGAAGGAAGAGCTAGTAAGGGATTTGAAAGTGGGAGGGGGAGATCCAAAATGATAGGAGAAGACAGGAGGGGGAGGGATGGAGCTGGACAGGTGATTGGCAAAGGGGATATGAGAGGATCATGGGACAGGAGGTCCGGGGAGAAAGACAAGGTGGGGGGAACCCAGAGGACGGGCAAGGGGTATAGTGAGAGGGACAGAGGGAGAAAAAGGAGAGAGAGAGAGAAAGAATGTGTGTATAAAAATAAATAACGGATGGGGTACGAGGGGGAGGTGGGGCATCAGCGGAAGTTAGAGAAGTCGATGTTCATGCCATCAGGTTGGAGGCAGACGGAATATAAGGTGTTGTTCCTCCAACCTGAGTGTGGATTTATCTTTACAGTAGAGGAGGCCATGGATAGACATTACAGTAGATACCTGTTCAATTTTTTATGTTTGTGTATATCCAAATCATATTATGTTTATTTAATGGAATTTATCATCACTATGCATCCCATTTGTTCATTATTCCCATGCATTGTAGTGAGTTACGTTGCTGTTCATCTAGTGATCTGAAGGTCGCTAATTCGACCCTCAGCTGTGGCAGCATTTGTGTTCTTGAGCAAGGTACTTAACCACACATTGCTCTAGTGTCTGTGCGAGGAGTGGCGCCCCACACAGACTTCCAATGTGCGCCTTGTAATGCATGAAAATGTCCAATGCAGGCCTCTCATGGTCTGAGTCAACGTTCCCCTATGTCACAGTAATAGCTGACTCAGTCCAAGCTTACAGTCAGAAGGTTACAATGAAAAGTAGCTAGAGATCTCCCTTGGCAGGAATGGAGACGGCCATCTGCCCTTCCAGACTCCACCTGCCAAGCTCATTTCTCATCATTGATGAATTTATTCGAGTTCTGATGAAAGGTCTCGGCCTGAAACATTGTTTACTCTTTTCCAAAGATACTGCCTGGCCTGCCGAGTTCCTTGGCAGATGAAACCCCATCTCCCGCTAGATGACCATCCAATCAGCACTGACAATTGATGAAAGAGGTGATGATTCAATCAGGAGATGACCCAGACAAGGTCTACATTTGCTACAGGACCAAAGTTGGTGCCAGGTAGTTGGGGCAGCTTGCATCTCTTGAGGAGACATGGGTTCCATCTCTGACAAAACCTCTGATATCAAGGCAGGAAATTGCAGAGGATGAAGGGGGAGGGGCGGCGTCAAGAATGAGGAAGTGACTTTTCTGAAACATCTCAGTTCCTAAGGGCATAGAATAGGGGGTTCTGGAGATGTTTCCCCAGTGAGAGTCTCAATTCAGGAAGCAGAATTACAAAATCAGGGCAGCTTTTGAACACTGATGGGGAGAACTTCTGACAGAAGGTGGGGAATCTCAGGAATTCTCTTCTGGGAGAGAAGTGGGGGAACAGATGAAAGAGGTAAATGTTGGGGTGAGGGAAGTAGATGATGGGGAATCGGAACAAGAGGAGGTCAGGGGTATATTGTATTAAATTCAGATTTAGTTATTACATGTGCATGGAAACGTGCAGTGAAATGTGTTGTTTGCATTCATGATCAACACACCTAAGGATGCCTGGGGGCAGTCTGCAAGTGTCACCATACATTCTGGCACCAACATAGTACTGCCACCATTCTCAGCAGAACAACCCTGAGCACAATAAAACAAAATACAACAAGCAATAATGAACAACAGCAAAAAAAATCCCTTTCCCCCACTCTCACACACGGACTGTCCTCTAACTCCTGGACAGGTCACCGGGCCTCCAGTCTCTAGGCTTCCGCCTTTGGGCTTCCACTTCTGATTGACCTTCCGGCTCTGATCTTCAGTATAGAGCTGTGGATTAGCTGCCGATGGTACCCTGACATCCAGGCTCACCAGGCAACTGACCAGCCCTCATGCCTGCTGCTCACATAGGCATCTGAAATCAAAACTCACCAACCTGTGACACTCTAACATTCATGGATATTCTTCATCATCCATCTTCATCTTCACTGACCGCAGAGCAAAGGCCTGAACTCCAGATGTCTTTGTACTAAATACTGGCACAGGTTGGAAGGGTTTTGTGTTCTTATGCAGTGAGAGAGCACAGCAGGAATGGACAGGGCCCAGGCAGGCATGAGGGGATTGTGATGGATACGAAAGGTCATGTTGTGTTTTGTACCAGTGAAGTGTTATGGTCAGGGGAAAATCCATCACGATATTGTGAGAAAACCAAATATCTCCATTCTCATAGAACCGGGGGCTTCATTTGTTCTCGAAGTCTCACGGGACACTTTGTAGACACTCAGCAAAGCGCTGCAGTAGTTTGAAGGTAGGACCTTCATCAGAGCCTCTGGAGATTCCAGTGTCTCTTTACCGTATAACTAACAACCTTGTGGGGAATGAGACACGGCAAGTGACAGGCATGTGTGATGGGAACACTTTGGATCCAGTGATCTTAATTCCATTAGTTTCAGGATAAGACTGGTGCTCATCTGAGATTCTAAACTGGGATATCAGAAGGGATCTAGCCCCTTGCCCTCATCCCTTCTCTCTCCCTCAGCCCATTCTTTCTGCCTCCTGTCTGCTTATGTGGCCACTTTCAGGGAGCTGTGAACTTGGACCCCAACCAAGATCCCCCTGTACATCAGCACAGTTAAGGGTCCTGCCATTAACTGTGTACTGTGCTGCTTACCAAAGTGCGAGACCTCACACTTGCCCGATTAAACTCCATCTGCCATTTCTCTGCCAATATCTGCATCGGATTTATATCCTGTTGTACCTTTGGCCGTCTTCTATACTGACATCACCATCATCTACAAACCCACCTATACATGCTTTCATTCAGGTCATTTATACACATCACAAGGAGAAGAGGTGTAGGGGAAGGAGGGGTTAACAGAGACAGTGCAGGGTTCAGGGGAGGTCACATAGATGTGGAGGGGTGTAAGGGCCAGATCTGGTCCAGCTGAATTCCTGGTCAGTGAAGCCGTACTCACCCAGGAGACTAGAGAGTGCCCCATCACACTCCTCACTTGTAGGACAGGAGATGTGGCAGATGTGGAGTGCTTGGACTCACCCCACCCAGGGAAGTGGGCAGTGTCCCATCACACTCCTGACTTGTAGATGGGGGGCAGTAATGTGGCAGATGTGGAGTGCCTAGACTAACCCCACTCAGGGAAATGGAGAGTACATGGACTGACTCCACCCAGGGTAGTGGAGGGTGGCCCATCACACCCATCCTGCAGATGGGGGAAAAACCTTGAGGTGTCAGGGGTGAGTGAAGCCCCAACCCTGATCCAGTTTAGTTCTTGGTCAGTGGTGAACTCCCCCACTGCCCAGGTTGTAGAGGTTGGGTGGACAGTGTGGTGGGCACAGCACGGGTCACTTTGGGTGGACAGTGTGGTGGGCACAGCACGGAACACTTTGGGTGGACAGTGTGGTGGGCACAGCACGGGTCACTGGGTGGACAGTGTGGTGGGCACAGCACGGGTCACTTTGGGTGGACAGTGTGGTGGGCACAGCACGGGTCACTTTGGGTGGACAGTGTGGTGGGCACAGCACGGGTCACTTTGGGTGGACAGTGTGGTGGGCACAGCACGGGTCACTTTGGGTGGACAGTGTGGTGGGCACAGCACGGGTCACTTTGGGTGGACAGTGTGGTGGGCACAGCACGGGTCACTTTGGGTGGACAGTGTGGTGGGCACAGCACGGGTCACTTTGGGTGGACAGTGTGGTGGGCACAGCACGGGTCACTTTGGGTGGACAGTGTGGTGGGCACAGCACGGGTCACTTTGGGTGGACAGTGTGGTGGGCACAGCACGGGTCACTTTGGGTGGACAGTGTGGTGGGCACAGCACGGGTCACTTTGGGTGGACAGTGTGGTGGGCACAGCACGGGTCACTTTGGGTGGACAGTGTGGTGGGCACAGCACGGGTCACTTTGGGTGGACAGTGTGGTGGGCACAGCACGGGTCACTTTGGGTGGACAGTGTGGTGGGCACAGCACGGGTCACTTTGGGTGGACAGTGTGGTGGGCACAGCACGGGTCACTTTGGGTGGACAGTGTGGTGGGCACAGCACGGGTCACTTTGGGTGGACAGTGTGGTGGGCACAGCACGGGTCACTTTGGGTGGACAGTGTGGTGGGCACAGCACGGGTCACTTTGGGTGGACAGTGTGGTGGGCACAGCACGGGTCACTTTGGGTGGACAGTGTGGTGGGCACAGCACGGGTCACTTTGGGTGGACAGTGTGGTGGGCACAGCACGGGTCACTTTGGGTGGACAGTGTGGTGGGCACAGCACGGGTCACTTTGGGTGGACAGTGTGGTGGGCACAGCACGGGTCACTTTGGGTGGACAGTGTGGTGGGCACAGCACGGGTCACTTTGGGTGGACAGTGTGGTGGGCACAGCACGGGTCACTTTGGGTGGACAGTGTGGTGGGCACAGCACGGGTCACTTTGGGTGGACAGTGTGGTGGGCACAGCACGGGTCACTTTGGGTGGACAGTGTGGTGGGCACAGCACGGGTCACTTTGGGTGGACAGTGTGGTGGGCACAGCACGGGTCACTTTGGGTGGACAGTGTGGTGGGCACAGCACGGGTCACTTTGGGTGGACAGTGTGGTGGGCACAGCACGGGTCACTTTGGGTGGACAGTGTGGTGGGCACAGCACGGGTCACTTTGGGTGGACAGTGTGGTGGGCACAGCACGGGTCACTTTGGGTGGACAGTGTGGTGGGCACAGCACGGGTCACTTTGGGTGGACAGTGTGGTGGGCACAGCACGGGTCACTTTGGGTGGACAGTGTGGTGGGCACAGCACGGGTCACTTTGGGTGGACAGTGTGGTGGGCACAGCACGGGTCACTTTGGGTGGACAGTGTGGTGGGCACAGCACGGGTCACTTTGGGTGGACAGTGTGGTGGGCACAGCACGGGTCACTTTGGGTGGACAGTGTGGCGGGCACAGCACGGGTCACTTTGGGTGGACAGTGTGGCGGGCACAGCACGGGTCACTTTGGGTGGACAGTGTGGCGGGCACAGCACGGGTCACTTTGGGTGGACAGTGTGGCGGGCACAGCACGGGTCACTTTGGGTGGACAGTGTGGCGGGGGCACAGCACGGGTCACTTTGGGTGGACAGTGTGGCGGGCACAGCACGGGTCACTTTGGGTGGACAGTGTGGCGGGCACAGCACGGGTCACTTTGGGTGGACAGTGTGGCGGGGGCACAGCACGGGTCACTTTGGGTGGACAGTGTGGCGGGCACAGCACGGGTCACTTTGGGTGGACAGTGTGGCGGGCACAGCACGGGTCACTTTGGGTGGACAGTGTGGCGGGGGCACAGCACGGGTCACTTTGGGTGGACAGTGTGGCGGGCACAGCACGGGTCACTTTGGGTGGACAGTGTGGCGGGCACAGCACGGGTCACTTTGGGTGGACAGTGTGGCGGGGGCACAGCACGGGTCACTTTGGGTGGACAGTGTGGCGGGCACAGCACGGGTCACTTTGGGTGGACAGTGTGGCGGGCACAGCACGGGTCACTTTGGGTGGACAGTGTGGCGGGGGCACAGCACGGGTCACTTTGGGTGGACAGTGTGGCGGGCACAGCACGGGTCACTTTGGGTGGACAGTGTGGCGGGCACAGCACGGGTCACTTTGGGTGGACAGTGTGGCGGGGGCACAGCACGGGTCACTTTGGGTGGACAGTGTGGCGGGCACAGCACGGGTCACTTTGGGTGGACAGTGTGGCGGGCACAGCACGGGTCACTTTGGGTGGACAGTGTGGCGGGGGCACAGCACGGGTCACTTTGGGTGGACAGTGTGGCGGGCACAGCACGGGTCACTTTGGGTGGACAGTGTGGCGGGCACAGCACGGGTCACTTTGGGTGGACAGTGTGGCGGGGGCACAGCACGGGTCACTTTGGGTGGACAGTGTGGCGGGCACAGCACGGGTCACTTTGGGTGGACAGTGTGGCGGGCACAGCACGGGTCACTTTGGGTGGACAGTGTGGCGGGGGCACAGCACGGGTCACTTTGGGTGGACAGTGTGGCGGGCACAGCACGGGTCACTTTGGGTGGACAGTGTGGCGGGCACAGCACGGGTCACTTTGGGTGGACAGTGTGGCGGGGGCACAGCACGGGTCACTTTGGGTGGACAGTGTGGCGGGCACAGCACGGGTCACTTTGGGTGGACAGTGTGGCGGGCACAGCACGGGTCACTTTGGGTGGACAGTGTGGCGGGGGCACAGCACGGGTCACTTTGGGTGGACAGTGTGGCGGGCACAGCACGGGTCACTTTGGGTGGACAGTGTGGCGGGCACAGCACGGGTCACTTTGGGTGGACAGTGTGGCGGGGGCACAGCACGGGTCACTTTGGGTGGACAGTGTGGCGGGCACAGCACGGGTCACTTTGGGTGGACAGTGTGGCGGGCACAGCACGGGTCACTTTGGGTGGACAGTGTGGCGGGGGCACAGCACGGGTCACTTTGGGTGGACAGTGTGGCGGGCACAGCACGGGTCACTTTGGGTGGACAGTGTGGCGGGCACAGCACGGGTCACTTTGGGTGGACAGTGTGGCGGGGGCACAGCACGGGTCACTTTGGGTGGACAGTGTGGCGGGCACAGCACGGGTCACTTTGGGTGGACAGTGTGGCGGGCACAGCACGGGTCACTTTGGGTGGACAGTGTGGCGGGGGCACAGCACGGGTCACTTTGGGTGGACAGTGTGGCGGGCACAGCACGGGTCACTTTGGGTGGACAGTGTGGCGGGCACAGCACGGGTCACTTTGGGTGGACAGTGTGGCGGGGGCACAGCACGGGTCACTTTGGGTGGACAGTGTGGCGGGCACAGCACGGGTCACTTTGGGTGGACAGTGTGGCGGGCACAGCACGGGTCACTTTGGGTGGACAGTGTGGCGGGGGCACAGCACGGGTCACTTTGGGTGGACAGTGTGGCGGGCACAGCACGGGTCACTTTGGGTGGACAGTGTGGCGGGCACAGCACGGGTCACTTTGGGTGGACAGTGTGGCGGGGGCACAGCACGGGTCACTTTGGGTGGACAGTGTGGCGGGCACAGCACGGGTCACTTTGGGTGGACAGTGTGGCGGGCACAGCACGGGTCACTTTGGGTGGACAGTGTGGCGGGGGCACAGCACGGGTCACTTTGGGTGGACAGTGTGGCGGGCACAGCACGGGTCACTTTGGGTGGACAGTGTGGCGGGCACAGCACGGGTCACTTTGGGTGGACAGTGTGGCGGGGGCACAGCACGGGTCACTTTGGGTGGACAGTGTGGCGGGCACAGCACGGGTCACTTTGGGTGGACAGTGTGGCGGGCACAGCACGGAACACTTTGGGTGGACAGTGTGGTGGGCACACCACGGAACACTTTGGGCTGCCGCCCTCCTATGGGAGATAGTGTCTGCCCGGCGTGTGTGTGAGGTGAATGTTTCTGCCCACTGACCAGCCCATGCCTGGACAGCATCTGGGTCATGATAACGGCACTCTGAGAGAGGTGTTTGTGAAATCGTAGTTTTATTGTCTGTATTTCAAAATAGAAGCAATAAAAGATGAGAACTGAAGAGTGAGAAACCACAAAACAGCTCAGGAGTGGCACCCTCATGCCCAAGGGAAAGGCAGGTGGGAGTGTGTCTGTCCACAACACACTAAGGGGAAGGTGCAGAGAGCACTAAAAAAATCGGTACAAGTGAGGTAGAGAGGGTGTGAAAGAGAGATGAGTTGGGGGGGGGGGGAGGAGAACAGAAACACCAAATTGCCCCCAAGCTTTTAGCATCAGACAGCTGAAGGAAGGGTAATGAGGAAGAAGGCCTCGTGTTCTCTGCGGAGGGAGAAAGGGAGCACAGTGACAGATGGGGTCAGCAAGGGAGAGGGGAGTTCCTCGGGATAAGGTGGACTCCACTCTTTCCGCCCAGAGATGGCTGGGTGGTCTAGATGCTGGGAACCACCACGTAAGGCTGGTGGGGGACCAGCTTCTGCTTCTCATTACAAGTGTACACCCAGCGGGGGCGGACGAAAGCCAGGTTTGAGTTCTCCATCAGAGCCTGCAGGAGGGAAAAATACAAGACCATTGTCAGGCCTTGATACATTTGGCTCATATACCCCACCCACCAAGGTCCCATCCACTGCAGCCTTGGTCACGATTGAGGAAGGAGTGCTACGCCATGGGAGGGGCAGCGAGGAAGGGTCACAGCAATGGGGGGAGGGGTGATGAGGAGGCAGTGTTGCGCCATGGGAGGGGTGGCAAGGAGGAATAAACGGTAAGACCAGTGTCAGTGCTTCAATAAATCATATAATCTCCACCCACTGAGGTGTGGCGGGAGCATCGTGCCATGGGAGGGTCAGCGAGGAAGAGACAATATGGGAGGGCCACTCACCTCATCGAATCGGTCATCCCAATCTTCAGCTGTGACCACAAAGTTGACACTCTCACTCATGTAGTCTTCCAGCAAGCTGCAGAGAGGAAGAGTTACACAACAGGTCAGCTTGTAGATACAGTACAGCAGGGGTCCCCAACCTTTTCTGCACCGTGGACCGGTTTAATATTGACGATATTCTTGCGGACCGGCCGACGGGGGGGGGTTCAAGTTCAACAGTGCGTGACAGGGAATGAGGAAAGGTGCAGCTGACTCATATCAGTTCATATCACCAAATCATATTGTTTCCTCGCAGCCCGGTAGCATATTCTTTGCAGCCCGGTGGTTGGGGACCACTGCAGTAGAGGCAACAGCCTCTCTCTCACTGTCTGCAAACAGAACTTGTCAGTGACATCAGCATGCAGGCAGAATACACACTTCTTCCTATGTCAGCAGTGCTCAGGTGGACAGCTTCAAGTTCCTGGTTATGAACATCACTAGCAGCTTGTCCTAGTCCAAACACAGCCAAGAAACGGAAGCCTGAAATGATAGCCCAGAAAGCTCCCTAGGGCCTCCTCTTCCTCAGGAGATTGAAGAAATTCAGCATGTCTCTGTCAACCCTCATCAATTTATATCAATGCACCACAAGAAGCATCCAATCCTGTTCTGCCTATGACCGCCAGAAACTGCAGAGTTGTGGACACAGCTCAGCACATCATGGGAACCAGCCTCCCCTCCAAGGACTCTGTCTGCACTTCCCACTACCTCAGTAAAACAGCCAGCATAATCAATGACCCCATGCACCAGACATTCTCTCCTCTCCCCTGTCCATTCGAGCAGAAGATACAAAAGCCCGAAAGCACATACCCCACAGGGTCCAAGACCTGTTGTAATCAAATTATTGAATGGTCTCCTAGTACAATAAGAAACTTGGCCAGACTGCCCACAGAAACACCACAAATACAGAAGTTTGATACTTTGTAAAGAAAACCACCTTCCGGCAGTGCAGCACACCCTCCCTCCCTGCAACACGTCACTCCCTCACTGCTGCATGGCTCTCTCTCACTGCCACTTCCTACTCCGTAACCGACACTCACTCGCTCCTCATCCCTGCAGCTTGGAACTCACTCCCCACTGTCCCTCCCTCGACACGGTGCTCCATCCCCGCTTACCCTCCCCCAGCCCGACGCTCCCTCCTCACCCATTGAAGGCAGTGATATAACGAGTCAACAGGCGACGCTCATTGTTTGGAAACTCCCCATACAGGAGAAAGTGCTTCCCCATGAAGAGGTCTGTGGAAAACAAATGGTTTCAGTCACACACACTCACTCTGTTCTGCCTTCGACACGGGGAATGTGGACTGTAGCTCCCCCCATCTCCCAACTCGCTGGGGCAGGGGTCCCCAACTTTTTCGCACCGCGGACCGGTTTAATACTGGCAATATTCTTGCGGACTGGCCGACGGGGGTCGGGGGGTGTTCAGGTAGGGTTGCCAACTTTCTCACTCCCAAATAAAGGAGAAAAGTAGCAGTCAAATACGGGAGACTTGTGTTTACCCCGAGAAAGACCACCATGACCCTGAAGCCTTGCGCGGGCACCACTTGCGCATGCGTGTACGTGCCGTTTTTTTCCTACAAATCAGTTTTGGCTTAATCTTCCCGATTCTGTTAAGTGAAACTACACTGTACATACATTATTTCTACTTTATATAGGCTGTGTATTTATCATATCATTCTTGCTTTTACTATATGTTACTATTATTTTTGGTTTTATGTGTTATTTGGTATGATTTGGTACGTTACTTCAAGTTCAACAGTGCGTGACAGGGAATGAGGAAAGGTGCAGCTGACTCATATCGCCAAATCATATTGTTTCCTCGTGGCCCGGTGGTTGGGGACCACTGCGCTGGGGAGTCTATGACCAGGGGTAGCAATCTGAATAACAGGGGAAGGGTGGCTTTTATATACAGAGATGGGGAGAGATTCCTTCACTCAGATGGTAATGGGGATCCCAGGGATCCAGGGATTCTCCCATCCTAACCTCGGAGTCTCAATCTGAGAGGCTTCTGGATATCGAGAAGATGGAGGGTTACGGGGCGAGTGCAGGGATGTGGTGCTGGGGGAGGAAATCAAGATGTATTGGAAATATGTGCTTTGGAGAATGGGAGATCAGGGAGACGGGGACATTGGGTGACATAGAATGGGCGTGTTGTTGGGACCAGAGACGGGAGGGTTGAAAGGGGCAGAGGGCAGTCACAGGGATGGGAAGGGGTGGTGTCCCAGGTACAAACCAGGCAGCTCTGGAATGGGCAGATTGATCTCCGGTGCTGTGTCCTCTATGTCGGTGTTCTCGTCAGTGGACGCCGCGTACGGATCGCTCTCTTCCTCTCGCTGCTTCTGGAGGTCATCCTGGACCCTGGGCAGGTGGGAGTCACAGGTTAAACCCATTGCCCTGAGAAAGCAACACAGAAATCACCAAACCCTCCAGCCCCCTACATCCCTGCCCACTCCACACTCTTCCCTCAATCACCCCCCTCCTCCTCCTCCAATCCTGATCTCAAGTCTCTCTCCCATCAATTCCCATCTCTCTGACATTTGTGGCATTCAGTTGTCTAGGCCTTGAAATTCCCTCCCTCCCCCTCTTTGATCCCTTCTTCCGTCTATCTCTCTGACTGAGCCATGGATGTCCTGGGATGGCAGGGTGGGATTTTCTCCAGCGGCACTGGGGAGGTGCAGGACACGAGTGCATGCACTCAGATTTGAGACCCACCTTTTAATCTCATCTTCTGTGTCACAGCCAGAATCGTCATCAACCATCCTCTGTGCTCCTGGAGTGAGACAGAACGGAGACACCAGTTAACCTGTTGCTCACTGGGGGGAGGAGGGGTGTGAAGGTCAGTGGTTGGGGTCTCAAAGATGCCTAGCATCCACCTTCGTGTCAGGTTTCAAACCCGCTCTGTGTCAGATTGGATTACAAGCACAAGTGCCAGGTATCACACTTGGGGAGCCGAACCATGGCAGGAGTTTACTGCGAACAGTAGAACCCCAGGGATGGAGGTCAGTGAGTCCAGGGCCGATGTCTGGAGATTGGAAGCTCGAAGGTGGCCTGTCATGCATTTCGAGGTCCAGAGGCCAGTCTTGTGTGTTGGGTGCATGTTATTCGGCTGAACATTATTAGACATGTTATGTCAGTGCCAGAAGCTTGGTGACGCTTTCAGGTGGGCTGCCAACCACAAACTGTGTTGGTTGTTAATGTAATGCACACACTTCTCTGTAGGTTTCAATGTACATGTGATTAATAAAGCTGATTCTGAATCTTCAGTGTTGTAAAACAGAAGGACTGGGATACAAATACATAGTTCCCTGAAAGTGGTGGCACAGTTTGAAAGTGTGCTGAAGGCAGCATTTGGCACAGTCGGGGCACGTTACGTTGCAGTTGTACAAGACACTGGTGAAGCTGCACTTGGAGTACTGTGTTCAGTTTTGGTCACCTTGCTGAAAGGAAGAAGCCATTAAACTGAAGAGAGTGCAGAGCAGATTTATGAGAATATTTCTGAAGCTTGAGGGACTGAGTTATGGAAAGGGGATGGGCAGGTTGCAGCTTTGTTCAGTACAGTGTAAGACACAGAAGAGGTATATAAAATGATGAAGAGCACCATGACCATCATATCCCAGAAACTGGTGGGGAAACTGTCCACCTTGGATCTCAACACCTCCCTCTGTAACTGGATCCTGGATTTCTTAACAGAAGGTCCACAGTCAGTCCATGTGGACAGCAACGTCTCCAGTCCCATTACACTGAGCACTGTTGCTCCCCTTGGCTGTGTGCTCAGTCCGCTGCTGTTCACACTGCTGATGCACGATTGCGTCACAGGACTCAGCTCAAACCACGTCATCAGGTTAGCGGATGACACAACAGTGGCTGGCCTCATAAACAATGATGAGTTGGAGCACAGAGAGGAAGTGAAGCAGCTGATGGATTGCTTCGAGAACCACCACCCAGGTCTACACCTGGAGAAGACCAAGGAAATGAGTAGGAACGTTAGGACGGTGCAGATGAATCATGCCCCTCTGCACATACACAGCTCCTCTGCAGAGAGAATTAAGTGCATCAAGTTCCTGCTAGTTCACATCACGGATGACCACACCTGGTCCCTCAATATCACCTCTCTGAATAAGGTGGCACAGGAGTGCCTCCACTTCCTGAGGGAATTGAGGCAAGACAGGCCTCTCCCAATCCCAACCCCCACACCGAATCTTAACTGAATTTTACAGGAGCACCATTGAGAGCATCCTGACAAGCTGCATTTCCATCTGGTATGGGAGCAGTCGAGCACTGGACCAGAAGTCCCTACAAAGGACTGTGAGAACAGCCGAGAGGATCGTCGGGGACATTTATCGAGAGCGCTGCATACGCAGGGCCCTCAGTATTATTAAGGATCCCACCAACGTCCTCTCTGACTTTCAGCCATCAGTCAGGAGACTCCGATGCATAGAGACAAGAACAGTCAGATGGGAAACAACTTCTTGCCTCAGGTCATCAGGGTTCTGAGCTCTCTGCAGCGTCACATTCCAAGTGTTGGCAGTTCTGTACGCTACAGTATTTCATTTATGCACTTTACTTCTGTGTAATTCACTGTCATTCTTACTTTCCTAAGTTATGTGTAATATATTCTACTGTGTTTTACACCATGAGCTGGAGAAACATTGTCTCGTTTGACGGCATATGTGTACATAGTTAAACGACAATAAATGACTTGAATGTACATAGTCTTTTCCCCAGTGCTGGGGAACCACACAGGGTTAAAGAGAGTGGGGAGAGATTTAAGGGGGACCTGAGTAGCAGCTTCTTTACACTATTGAAAAGACAATTGGATAGATACCAGGATAGGAAAGGTTATAGGCAGTTGACCAAACATAGAACTAGCTCAGGTAAACAACTTTGTTACCTTGGAAAACGGGTTCTTCGTTTCCATCTAACATCCTAATGGCATGTGGGGTGGATCAGTTTTTCAGCTGCTGCTGTAAATTGGCCACCTGATTTGAGGGTGAGTGAGTGAGTGAGTGAGAGAGAGAGAGAGATTGGAAATGGAGGGCACTAATGGCTGGGGAATCTGAGAATGAGCGCGTTTTGAAGTAAAGAGAGATGGATAGTTGGACGAGGAGGAGGAGCAGGCCTGGGCCAAGCTGAGGAGGAGAGAGGGTGTGGGTAGAAGGGGAGAGCGTGGGAGGAGAGGGGCAGAGTGGGAAGGGGGCATTGGGCAATCAGCAGAGGAGCGGCCCACCATCAGTGACCCAGGTGACACGGGGGAGGTTTTTCTTCCACAAACGTATCTGTACCTTGTGTTTCCTCATCTGTGGACCCTTCATAGACCTGCTCTGGAGTGGGCATCCTTTCGCCTTGCCGGGAGGTGCTGGGAACAGCATCTTGCTGCTTGCTTCGGGTCTCCTGCTGAGGGGCCTGTGGGGACAGAGCTGTTCACTCTTGGCTCATCCCACCCAGACCACCACCCATCCGGCTGATGGGAACCCTTGGCATTGGGAAATCACTCCTGAGTGACTGGGACATCCCACCCAGACCACCACCCATCCAGCTGATGGGAACCCTCGGCATTGGGAAATCCCTCCTGAGTGATTGGGACATCCTACCCAGACCACCACCCATCTGGCTGATGGGAACCCTCGGCATTGGGAAATCACTCCTGAGTGACTGGGACATCCCACCCAGACCACCACCCATCCATCCGGCTGATGGGAACCCTGGGCATTGGGAAATCACTCCTGAGTGATTGGGACATCCCACCCAGACCACCACCCATCCAGTTGATGGGGACCCTCGGCAGTGGGTAATCATCCCTCAGTGATTGTGACATCCTACCCAAGACAACCACCCATCTGGCTGACAGTGACCCTCGGAATTGGTTAATCACCCCTTGGCGATTGAGCTTTTCATTGCCCATTTCTGACCCTGGAGAGGTTCCTTCACCACACATCCTCCCCTCAAAACACCCGTTTGCTACCCCACTCCACCATCTCAATCTCTCCTACCTTCCTGTGAGCTGTCTGCACTGGGGGCCTGGGTCCTTCATCCCCCTCGTCCTCCTCGCTGCTTGAAGCAGGCCCATCCAGCAGGTAACTGTCAAGGGCCAGGGACAGGCGTCAGTGTGGAGAGTGGAGAGTGGGGAGTGGGGTTAGGGTAACTGGAGATGAGTGGGTTAGAGGGAGAGTGGGGGACAGAGAGGTGAGGGAGGTGGCAGATAGATGGAGGTGGAGAGGGCGAGACAGCGTGGTGTGGGGGGGGGGGGAGGAAAGGAGGGGGCAGACAACCAGACAGAGAGAGGGGGCACATGGTGAAACAGGCTGAGAAGGGGGCATGGGGAAGGTCTATTGGAGCAGGTGAGGAGGCGTGTAGGAGTGGGGAGATAAGGTGAAAGAAAGAGGGAACTAAATTGAGCAAGGTAGGGGTGGGTGTGAGGTCTGAAGGGCAGACAGAGGGCAGGCAGACCGGCGGAAGAAGAGGGAAGATGTCTGCACCGTTTGTGAGAGAGCCGGCGTCTCCGCTTGTAACAGTCGAGAATCCAGTCCTTCCTCACCACGGTGCCGCCCAATGCCTTCACTTGCGTGTACTTGGGCGTGTTGGCAAACGCACAGCTGTAACAGACAAGGGTGGAGTAAAAGAACACCCTTATGCAGCCATCCACGGGACCGTGGGGGCTGAATGAACCATCTCCCTTCCTACAGCCCACTGACAAACTCATTCTACCGTGCCCATGGGATTATCTCTGAGTCCAACAAGATTCCAGGAGTTTGTGGAAGAGACAAAGAGGATGTTGTGGGAACCCAGTAAATGGAGTATACAGAGACGTCAGAAAACAGTTGGGAATGGTCACGCAGGGGTTGGGTCATTGTTGGGTAGAGATCAGTGTGATTAACTGATAGAGGTGGGAAAGAATGAACAAGATCACTTTCAGGTTAGTTATAAAGTGAAATAGCACCTGAGGAATTGGAGATATAAAAAAATCATTTTAAACTATGTAACCTCTGGCTAAAACAATAATTGGGACTGAATAGGAATTTTTGAACTGAAGTAAACTCTGTCTTCAGCAGTTAGCTAAGACAGGCTCATTACCAGTTCTCCTCAGCCTGCAGAATCATTGAGAGTTTGATAACATTGTACCCTCGCTTGAGTAGGGGAGGAGGACTCACTGATAAGGACACGTGACATCAAAGCATGGAAGGCTTAAAAAGGAAGCAATCTTCAACTTTTTTTTCGATTCACAGCAAGCAGGCAGCAGAGTAAGTCGCCGTTTTTTGGGAGAAAATTCAGATTTTTTTTTTAACTACTTGGGATAAAAGAGGCACGACTGCGCAGGCGCGTGACCTCAGGACTTGAAAGGCTCAAAAAGAACACCGCCATATCCAGCGGGCAGCGGAGTGATAGGGCGCAGAGTGATAGGGCTTCGGCTCAATGGGCTTAGGCTGAAACAGGAGGAGGCCTCCTGTGACTGTTGAGTCTCACAGTAAAGGGGTAAGTTACAGATTTATTTATTTATAACAGCTTAGTAATAACAGTAGCATTAGAGGCATGCATCTAGGATTAGTGTTGTTCTTGGAGTGCCAGATGTGGGGACCCTGGGAGACTCCCAGGTGCATTGAGATGAGGCTCCTTAAGGATCGTGTTAGGGATATGGAGCTGCAACTTGATGACCTTCAGCTAATTAGGGAAAGTGAGGAGGTGATTGATAATACTCATAGAGAGATAGTGGACAGCACCTCTGTGACAGTCCCCCTCAGAAATCGATATATCGTTTTAGATACTGTTGGAGAGGTTGAACTGATAGAGGAAGACCACAGCGAACGGGACTCTGGCACTCTGCCCAGTGCCGTGATCAAGGGAGCAAGGAGAAATGCAGTAGTTATAGGGGATTCCATAGTGAGGGGAACAGACAAGAGATTCTACGAGCCGGACAAGGATACCCAGATGGTGTGTTGCCTCCCTAGTGCCAGGGTACGGGATGTCTCAGATCGGGTCCAGAGTATTCTGAGGAGAGAGGGCGAGCAGCCTAAGTCTTGGTACATCTTGGTACCAATGACATAGACAGAAAAAGAGAGGAGGTGCTGAAGGAAGATTACTGAGAGCTAGGAAGAAAATTGAAAAACCAGACCTCCAGAGTAATAATCTCAGGATTACTGCCTAAGCCATGCACTAATGAAGGTAAGAATAGCAGAGTTAGGCAGATGAATGTGTGGCTAAGTAACTGGTGCAGGGGGCAGGGCTTCAAATTCTTGGATCATTGGGATCTATTTTGGGGGAGGTATGACTTATGCAAAAACGATGGGTTACACCCAAACTCAAAAGGAACTAATATCCTGGTGGGATTGTTAAATATAGCTGTCGGGGAGGGTTTAAACTAAGCTGGCAGGGGGAAGGAAACCAGGGAGTTAGGGTCGAGGAAGAGAAAAATAGAAATAAGTCAAAGATACTGTGCAGCAAAGATGGCAAGAAGGACAGGCAGGTGAACAGACAGGATAATTTGCTGTGCGATAGAAATATAGCAAAATCGGTAACAGATACTGATCTAAATGCACTGTACTTAAATGCATGCAGCATTAGATATAGTGGCCACCACCGAGTCATGGCTAAATGATGGATGGGATTGGGAGCTGAATGTCCAAGGATACACAGTATATAGGAAAGATAGGAAGGTAGGTAAAGGGGGTGGCGTGGTCCTGATGGTAAGCAACAATATCAAATCACTAGAAGAATGGACATAGAATCAAAAGAGGTAGAATCCTTACGGGTCAAATTAAGAAATGGCAAGGGTAAAAAGACACTAACAGCAGTTAGATACAGGCCTCCAAACAGCAGCCAGGATGTGGACTACAAGTTGCAGCTGGAAATAGAAAAAGCGTGTCAGAAGGAAAATGTCAAGATAATTATGGGGGATTTTAATATGAAAGTGGATTGGGAAAGTCAGGAAGGTACTGGATCTCAGGAGAGGGAGTTTATAGAATGCCTACAGGATGGCTTTTTGGAGCAGCTTGTCCATAAGCCCAGCAGGGGATCAGCTGTTTTGGATTGGGTGCTGTGGAACTAACCTGAGGCGATTAGGGAGCTGGAGGTAATGGAACCCCTTGGAAGTAGTGATCATAATATGACTGAGTTCAGTTTCAAATTTGAAAAGGAGAAGCTGGTATCAGGTGTGTCGATATTTCAGTGGAACAAAGGAAATTAGTGGTATGAGAGAGGAACTGGCCCAAGTAGATTGGAAAAGTAAGCTAGGTGGAGGGACAGTAGAGCAGAATTGGATGAAATTCCACAAGAAATAAGGAAAGTGCAGGAGAAATATATTCCAAGAAAAAAGAAAATCATGAATGGAAAAATGGCACAAATGTGGCTAACGAGAGAGATTAAGGCCAAAATAAAAGCAAAAGAGACGGCATTCAAGGAAGCAAAAATTAGTTGGAAAACTGAGGACTGGACGACTTTTAAAAACTTACAGAAGGAAACTAAGAAAGTCATTAAGAAAGAAAAGACAAATTATGAAAGGAAGTTGGCAATTAACATAAAAAAGGATACTAAGAGTTTTTTTAAATACATGAAGGGTAAAAGAGTGACATGGGTAGATATAGGACAGATTGAAAATGATGCTGGAGAAACTATAATGGGTAACAAAGAGATGGCAGAGGAACTAAATGAGTATTTTGCGTCAGTCTTCACAGTAGAAGACATTAGCAACATACCTGATAACCAGAGGTCTCAGGGAATAGAATTAGGTACAGTCAAGGTTACTAGAGAGAAAGTGCTTGGGAAGCTAAATGGACTAAGAATAGATAAGTCTCCCGTACCAGATGAGGTGCACCCAAGGGTTCTGAAGGTGGTGGCTTTGGAGATTGTGGAAGCATTGGAAATGATCTTCCAGGAATCAATAGACTCTGGCATGGTTCCGGAGGACTGGAAGGTTACAAATGTAGTTCTGCTGTTTAAGAAAGTAGGGAGGCAGCAAAAAGAAAATTACAGACCTATTAGTCTGATATCGGTAGTTGATAAGTTATTGGAGTCAATCCTCAAGGACGAGGTTATGAAATACTTCGAGGTGCATGACAAAATAGGCCAAAGCCAGCATGATTTCATGAAGGGAAGATCCTGCCTCACCAACATATTGGAATTTTTTGAGGTAATCTCAAATAAGATTGACAAGGGAGAGGCTGTGGATGCTGTGTATTTGAATTTTCAAAAGGCCTTCGATAAGGTGCCGCATAAGAGGCTGCTTAATAAAATGAGGGCCCATGGAATTATAGGAAAGATATTGAAATGGGTGGAGCATTGGCTGATAGGCAGAAAGCAAAGGGTGGGAATAAAGGGATCCTATTCTGATTGGTTGCCAGTTACTAGTGGTGTTCCGCAGGGGTCGGTGTTGGGGCCGCTTCTTTTTACAATGTATATTGATGATTTAGATTATGGATTAAATGGTTTTGTGGCCAAGTTTGCAGATGGCACCAAGGTAGGTGGAGGAGCAGGAAGTGTTGAAGAAACCGAAAGGTTGCAGAAAGACTTGGTCAGTTTAGGAGAGTGGGCAAAGAAATGGCAGATGAGATACAATGTTGAGAAATGTACAGTTGTATATTTTGGAAGAAGAAATAATTGGGCAGATTATTACTTAGATAGGGAGAAAACTCAAAAATCGGAAGTGCAAAGGGACTTGGGGGTCCTCGTGCAGGATACCCTAAAGGTTAACCACCAGGTTGGATCGGCAGTAAGGAAAGCAAATGCTATGTTGGCATTCATTTCAAGAGTATAAGAGTAAGGAGGTGTTGATGAGGCTCTATGGGGCACTGGTGAGACCTCATTTGGAATACTGTGTGCAGTTTTGGGCCCCCTATCTTAGAAGGGATGTTCTGATGTTGGAGAGAGTTCAGAGAAGATTTACGAGGATGATTCCTGGAATGCAGGGGCTAACATATGAGGAGTGTTTGTCAGCTCTTGGACTGTATTCATTAGAGTACAGAAGAATGAGAGGGGATCTCATAGAAACATTTCAAATGTTGAAAGGGTTGGACAGGGTAGATATGGAAAGGCTGTTTCCCTTGGTGGGTGAGTCCAGGACAAGAGGCCACAGTCTTAGAATTAGAGGGCACCCACTTAAAACAGTGATGAGGAGAACTTTTTTTAGCCAGAGGGTCGTAGATTTATGGAATTCATTGCCACATACAGCTGTGGAGGCCCGATCACTGAGGGTGTTTAAGGAGGAGATTGATAGGTATCTAATTAGTCGGGGTATCAAGGGATATGGGGAAAAAGCCAGAAATTGGAACTAGATGGGAGAATAGTTTAGCTCATGGTGGAGTGGCAGAGCAGACTCGATGGGCCGAATGGCCTACTTCTGCTCCTTTGTCTTGTGATCTTGTGACAGGAAGGAACATCCATCTGTAATTAAGTCAGGGCCTAGCAAAGGGAATAACTGATGAGGACTGGACAGCACATCCATCTGTAATTAAGCCTTGATCTAGCAGACTCTCTCATCTGTAATTAAGTTTCGCACCAACAGACTTGGTGGGCGTACCAGTTCAAATGGCATCTTGGAACAGTAACGTATGGGGCTTACTATGTATAAATATACGGCTGTAACCGGAGAGAGGGGACCCACTTGTCGGATGATGGCAGTACTTACATGCCTTCCCTCTGACAACTGAGTCTCAAACTCCTGCAGGAGGGTGCGCAATAAACTGTTGTAACTAAAAGAAGCTGGTCTCCCAAGTTTTATTCAGATTCGACTTTAACACACCAAGACAAACCCTTCATCCATGCCAACAAAGCTGCCTATCCAAGTTACTCCCAGTTGCATGAGTTTGGCCAACACACTTCAAAACTTTTCCTATTCATACCCCATTATAAATGTACAGTGCCTAAAAAAATTATTCAACCCCACAACTATTTTCACATTTCACTGTCTCATTTTCTAAATTTAAAATATATCAAGTAGTATTTTTGAGCTAATCTACAAAACATTATGCATCATGTCAAAAGTTCCAAAATTTGCCAATAATTTATTAAAATCTGAAAGCCAAAGTTATGAGGTTGATAAAGTATTCATCCACTTTGTATCTATTACGCTAATTTCTGCAAGTGCAATGTATTACCTTACCAACTCACCCATTTGTTGATGCAGAAAATTGGAGGATCGCCTGAATAAATACCCCTCTCTCTGTAAGGTCCAACAGTATGGTAGGTTTTCAACAGAACAAACCAAAATGGAAATAAAAGAGCATTCAAGGCAAGTCAGTGAAATGCTAATAGAGAAGCAAAAATCTGGGGAAGGGTACAAGACCATCTCAAAGGCACTGAACCTACCTCAGAGGTCAGTACAGTCCCTTTAAAAAGTGGAGAACTATGAAACTACAGCCACACTGCCTAGTTCAGGCTGCACCTCTAAACTTAGTAGCTGGAGAAGAATGACATTTGTAAGAGGCTGTTCTAACTCCAACAGTCACTCTGTGTGAGATGCAGAAGTCAGTGGCTGCAACTGGAGATGAAGTTCATGGTTCCACATCTCTAAGGCCTTGCGCAAAAAGGGTATTTAAGAGTGGCAAGGAAGAAGCCCCAGCCTTAAAAAAACGCATATCCTTGCCTGTCAAGACTTTGCAAAGCCTTACTTAGAAAATATTGCAAAGATGTGGAAGAAGGTCTTGTGGTCGGATGACACTAAAGTATGCTATGGGTATGCTTTAAAATCCGGTCAAGATTGATGGTAAGATGAATACTGCTAAATATAGAGAGATCCTGGGTAAACACCTGCTGGACTCCTCCAGGAAGCTTAAACTGGGGAGGAAGTTCATCTTTCAGCAGGACAACAACCCAAAACACACTGCCAGAGCAACCATGGAATGGCTTCAAATGAAGAAAATTTATGTCCTTGAGAGGCCCAGTCAGAGTCCAATCATGTCATACAATGCTAATAGGGACTTATCCAAAACATTAATAGCTGAGAGAGGTGGTTCGACTAAGTGCTGAGCAAAGGATGACTTTTGAACGGCTGATATTTCAGTTTTTGAATTTTTAGTTACAATTTCCCCTGTTTTTAGGGCTCTGCTATGAAAGAAAAGAGCCGCTTATATACAAATAAAAATTCTCAGTTAAGTTGATCAAAGTCCCTGCTTGTAATTGTCATTTATGCAAACAAAGCTGAACACTTTTATAAGGCACTCCATTTTAAATGGTTTAATTTTATAAGGCACTGCATTTTAAATGTTGTAATTGTATCCAACTCTACCACTTCCTCTGGCAGCTCGTTCCATAATATCCAGCACCCTCTGTGTGGAAAACTTATCCCTCAGGTCCCCTTTAAATCTCTCCTCTCTCACCTTAAACCTGTGCCCTCTAGTTTTAGACTCCCCTACCCTGGAGGTAAAGTTTGTGACCATCCCCCTAATCTCTGCCCCTCGTGATTTTATTAACTTTTATAAGGTCACCCCTCAGCCTCCTTTGTTTCAGGGAAAACAGCCTCACACTCTCCAGCCTCTCTTTATAATTCAAACTCTCCAGTCCCGGTAACATTCTCATAAGTCTTTCCTGCAGCTTCTTGAGATTAATGACATCCTTCCTCTAACTGGGTGACTGGACATACACACAATACAAAAGCTCTGTCTCACTACCGTCTTGTACAGCTGTAACATGACATCTCAACTTCTGTAGTCAGTGCCTGGCCATACACCACCTTTGCCACCCTGTCTCCCTGTGTCACCACTTCTAAGGAACCATGTACCTGTATCCCTGTTGTATGACACTCCCCAGGGGCCTGCTGTTCACTGTGAAAGTCCTGTCCTGGTTTAACTTAACAAAATGTAAACCTTGTACTTAACTTCCATCTGACCCACTTCCCAAGTAGACCCAGATCGTTTTGTAACCGCACTCTCCTTCACTGTCCAGCTCACTACCAACTTCGGTATCATCCACAATCTTACATCCTCACTGTAAGACTGACATTCTCATCGTACCTGGAATCATCTTGACTTGGTACTGCAACTGCTCTGCCCATGACTGCAAAGAGTTGTGGACACAGCTCAGCACTTCAGGGAAACCAGCCGTGGACTCTGTCTACACTTTTCGCAGCCAACATAATCAAAGACCCCATTCACCCCGGATATTCTCTGTTTTTCCTCTTTCATCGTCCATAAGGTACAAAAGCCTGAATGAATGTACCACTGGGCTGAAAGACAGCTTCTACTCCACTCTTAGAAGACCTCTTAAACAATAAATACAAACTCTTGATCTCCCATCTGCTTCAGTGTAGTCCATGCACTTGTTTGTCTACCAATCCTTCACTCTCTGTGCATTCCATTTGACCTTCACATACATTAAGCACGACTCACACACAAATGATCTGACTGAATACTACTCAGACAAAAACTTTTCACTCTATCTTGCACACAGCAATAATAAACCAACTACCAAGAGGTTTAGCATCGACAGCACCAATCCCTGTGGCACACCACCAGTACCAATCTCCGTAGCACACCACCAGTCACAGACCACCGCTAACTCTTAGCAACAAGCCTAATCCCATGAACCTGCCCACCCTGCATCCAAAGCTGTGTGACCTTTAAGGGATGTGTTTGGTCTTAGGGGATGGGTTGCAGGGGCGTCGTGCAGGGTGGGTTGCAAGTTCTTATGGGCAGAGAGACGGAAGAAAGGTGGGGTTGACAACACCAACTGTTCTGGCTGCTCCTAAGTCCCAGTCAGTCTGGTGATGGGATCCCCCTGTGCATTACAGAACCCCACCACACACAGCAGAAACATAGACTCCCGGACACCAGCTATGGGATCGCCCGTGAACTTACATCAGGAACAAAGACTCCCGGATCCCGGATGACCCGTGAACTTTTATCAGGAACAAAGACACCCGAACCCCAGTTGTGGGATGGCCTGTGAACTTACATCAGGGCCACACATTCCCTGATCCCGGTCATGAATTACGTGTGCACCCACATTAGGCGCATTCACTTGGGGTCCCAATCGCGGGATCATTCAGTGCATTTACTTCAGGTGTGTGTACTCCCAGACCCCAGCCGTGGAATTGCTCTGTGCACTCACATCAGGTGCGTACACTCGGGGTCCCAGTCGCTCCGGTAACGAGCCCCCATCTCAAGTGCCTTGTCCCGCAGTTCGGAGCGGAAGGGGTTCTGGAAGCCGCTCAGGACCAACACGGTGCCTCCCAAGATGGAGTGGAAGTCAAGGGTTGGGGCAGAGGGTGCTGACTGTTTCCCCTCTGCCCCCGCCTTCCTCTTCCCTAACGTCGGCTCTGTCCTTGGGGTAAGATGGTCTACTGTGCATCAGAGATCGGGGTGGTGTGGAGGAGCGAGGGGAAGGTGGAAATGAGGGCAAGGGGCAGGGGAGAGTGTGAGGTAGGGCGAGTGAAGGAGGAGGAGGAGGAAGAAGGAAAGGAGAAAGTGGAAAAGAGGGTGGGAAGAAATGGTTACAACTTCGGATCACTCCAAACCTCATTACCCTCCACTACTCCCATCTCAGGAAGCCCCACGATAGCATATGCAAAGCAAGATCCCACAGACAGTGATGTGAACTTCCCTAGTCACCCCAGCACTGGGATTCCACTGGGCACTCCTCCCAACCCTTGTCAATGTGCCAGGGTATATTGGTGGCATCATTTGGGGCAGGGGTATGAAACCTGGGAAGATTGACCCACCCATCTCCACCCTCCCTGCCCCCCCTCACCGATTGTGATTGTGAGATCTCCTCCCTGCCTCTCGCACAGCGCTCCCTCCTCACCTCGGGGCCGTTTCGAAGCAGATGGCGATGGAGTGCCCTTCTTGCCGGAACCTTCCGGCATGTCCTTCTCCTTCCTCCCTTGCTCCTTGGGGAACTCAAACTTCCTCTTGGTTGGCGCCGCGTCCTGTGGTCACAGAGTCCAGCAAGGTGAGGAACGGGAGGAATTGTCAACTGTCTGCTCCCCATCCTAACCCTTTATCCCTTCCCTCCATTCCCTAACTCTCCCCCCTCACCATCAAGCCTTTCTCCTCCCATTCACTCCCTCCCTCCCCTCCATCCTTCCGCACCGCCCTTCCCCTTTCCTACCCTTCTCACGCCCCCAACTTGCCTTCTTGCCCCCTCCCCAGCATTCTCCCTCCCTCCACTGCCACTCTTTGCCTATAACCTGAATATCCCTCCCCATATTTTCCGGGACCTCACCCTCCCTGATACCAAGAATCACTCACACAAGGAGGGAGCCTACCTTGGGGGTCAGATCCCGGAGGTTGGGCTGAACCAGTGTATTTTCATTGTCCCCCACAAGGGCAGAACCAGGGGAGGTGACCCCACTGGCCTGCAGAGTGGCTGCTGCGTAACTTGCCACTGGCTGTTCGCTCACTGACAGGGACGACCCTGTGGGGTAAACAGAGTGGGTAACTACACCTGCCACACACTGAGTGCAGGGGAAGGGGGAAGGGACATCCTAGCTCCCAGGCAGGAGGGGGGCTGCCCAGCCTCCAGGTGGGCAGGGGAGGGAAAGGACGTCCCAGATTCCAGGCAAGAGGGGGAAGGGGGAAGGGACATCCCAGCTCCCAGGTGGGCAGGGGAGGGGGAAAGGGACGTCCCAGATTCCAGGCAGGAGGGGGAGGGAGGGGAGGGACTTCCCAGCTCCCAGGTGGGCGGGGGAGTGGGAGAAGGGACTTCCCAGATTCCAGGCGGGGGGGAAGGGATGTCCCAGATTCCAGGCAGAGTTGGATGTGTAAAGGCAATTTGTATGACCAGGACACACATACAGAATGTGGTGGCAGTGGAAGGAATGTCCCAAGTCAGGAGTTGGGGGTGCGGGGAGGGGGTGGTGCTTGGGGTAAATGAATATGGAGATGGTCCCAGTCCTCCCTCTTTTGTCCCACAGACCCACCTGCAGTGGTGTTCGAGGGCCTGGCCACCCTGTTGAAGAAGAGGCTACCGGGCCGCAGGCTCTCGGTGCTCCCCTCCTCCTTCACCACAAACTGGCCGAGCTTGGTCACTTTCTGTGGAGAGACACTGATGTAAAAACTCGCTCCCTCAATTTTGTTCTCTGGAACCACACCCCTCCCCACCTCCTCTGGAGTAGGAAACGGCAAACAGCCTCTCCCGAGAACACAACCATCAGGGCAACACAGCACCATAGCAGTTAGTGCAATGCTTTGGAACACCAGCGATCAGGATCCAGTTGACAGTGATTTGTGCCTCGGCTCTGGAGGAACTCTGATTCGTCTAGCTGTGTACATGTGTATGCTGGAAGGACAGATGCACTTGAACTTGAAAGAAGTATTTAAAGCCATGAAGGATGTAGATAAGGTGAGAGAGGAAAGATTTAAAGGGGATCTGATAGCAAGTTTTTCCCACACAGTTGGGTGTTGTAGAACAAGCTGCCAGAGGAAGTGGCAGATTACAACATTTAAAAGACATTTGGACAGAAAAGTGGAATAGGGGAATATGGTCTAGTTTAGGTAAGTAAGTTGGACAAGATGGGCATAGAAGGGCCCCACCGCTACTCCGCAATCCCTCACCACTAACATAATGAACAATTTGAAATTTGGAGATGTGCAAGTCACTTACCGGAGTGCAGGAATTTGGGGTCTTCTCATCAGTTTCCGGAGTAGAGTGAAATCTGATGAACGAGAGCCCATAGGGCAAATTCTACACCAGCATTTGAAGAGGTGAGGGATTGGGGAAAGAGGAAAAGAAAACTATATTAAAGAATAAAATCAACCCTTTTGGCCCAGTGAATCTCTCTGCTTGGTTTACAGGGAACTGCAGATCTTTCAGCCCCTCTCAATGCCTGTGAAACAGAGACAGACGGAACCATTCCAGTCCCTCTCGATCCCTGTTATACAGGGACAGACGGAAACCTCTCAGCCCTCCATGCCGCCCTATCTAACTCCGTCCCCTCCATATCCCTTAATCCAATTTGACACCAACCCCTGACACATGACCATACGACATAGGAGAAGAATTAGGCCATTCAGCCCATCTAGTCTGCTCCACTTTGCAATCAAGGCTGATTTTTTGCTCAATCCCATTCTGCTCCCTTCTCCTTGTAGCCGTTAACCTCCTCACTAATCCAGAGCCTGTTAAACATACCCAATGATTTTGCCTCCAAAGTGAATGCGGCAATGAATTCAACAGACTCACCACCCTCTGGCTAAAGAAAGTCACCCTCAACTCTCTTGGAAAAGGACATCCTTCTCCTATGAGGCAGTGCTCCCTGGTCCTCAACTCACCGACTATAGGAAATATCCTCTCCACGTCCACTATATTTTCAGCCTTTCAATATTCGCTTGAGTTCAATGAGATCTCCGCACAACCCCCTCCCCCACCGAACCTCCATCAAATACAGGCCCAGAGCCACCAGACGTTCCACATACATTAACTCCGCACAACCCCCTCCCCCACCGAATCTCCATCAAATACAGGCCCAGAGCCATCAGACGTTCCACATATATTAACTCCGCACAACCCCCTCTCCCACCGAACCTCCATCAAATACAGGCCCAGAGCCATCAGATGTTCCACATACATTAACCCCGCAAAACCCCCTCCCCCACCGAACCTCCATCAAATACAGGCCCAGAGCCATTAGACGTTCCACATACATGCAAGCACATGAAAGTCGAACTGTGAGGCAGTGGGAGATTTAAAAAACGAGCAGGTTAACGGAGCGGGTGACGTTGTAGTGGGCAACAGAGTAGTGGGAGACAGACAAGGAAGGCTTTGGCTCAAGAGGCTTCGGCGAGCAGAGGCTGAGGACCAGCTTCACTCTCAGTGAGGTTAGGCCAGGTAAATTCTTTAAATTAATTTAATTACTTAAGGAGTAGGTAATGGAGGCATCAGTTAGGGCAGTTGAGTGCTCCGTCTGCAGTATGTGGGAAGTCAGGGCGAGAACAATTGTCCCTGACGACTACACCTGTAAAAGGTGCATCCAGCTGCAGCTCCTGACAAACCGAGTTAGAGAACTGGAGCTGGATGAACTTCGGATCATTTGAGAGGCAGAGGCAGAAATACACAGGAGTTACAGGGAGATAGTCACCCCTAAGAGTCAGGAGACAGGTAGCTGGGTGACTGTCAGGAGAGGGAAGGGGAATGGGAAGAATGAGCAGAGCACTCCTGTGACTGTTCCCATTAATAATAAGTATATCGTTTTGGATACTGTTGATGGGGACGACCTACCAGGGATGAGTTGCAGTGGTTGCGTCTCTGGCACCGAGACTGGGCCCTCAGCTCAGAAGGGAAGGAGGGAAAAGAGGAGAGCAGTAGTGATAGGGGGTTCGATAGTTAGGGGACAGATAAGAGGTTCTGTGGAAGAGATCGAGAATCCTGGGTGGTCTGTTGCCTCCCTGGCACCAAGGTCCACGATATCTCGGATCGAGTTCTCAGTATTCTGAAGAGGGAGGGTGAGCAGCTGGATGTCGTGGTCCATGTTGGGACCAATGACGTGAGTAGGAAGAGTGAGGAGGTCCTGAAAGGCGAGTTTACGGAGTTAGGCACCAAGTTAAAGGACAGGACCTCCAGGATAGCAATCTCAAGATTGCTACCAGTGCCACGTGCAGGCGGGTTTAGAAATAGTAAGGTAGTGCAGATCAACACTTGGCTGAAGACATGGTGCAGGAGGGAGGGCTTCCGATCTAGAGATAATTAGGCAGTTTTCCAGGGAAGGTGGGACTTGTTCCGGCGGGACGGTTTACATCTGAACTAGAGGGGACAAATATTCTTGCAGGTAGGTTTGCTAGAGAGGCTCCAGTGGATTTAAACCAGATACGGGGGGCGGGGGGTGGGGGGTCAGGGGACCAGAGTGTAGGAACAGATGTAGGGGAGAAGGAAGAAAAAGGAGATAGTAAAGATGTTTGCACCGTTAGTGATAAACAGAGAGTAAGAGTGGAAAATTCCTTAAATGCATTTATTTTAATGCTAAGAGCATTATAAGAAAGGTGGATGAGCTTAACACATGGATTGATACCTGGAAGTGTGATGTGGTAGCTATTAGTGAAACATGGTTACAGGAGGGGTGTGATTGGCAACTACATATTCCTGGATTTCATTGCTTCAGGTGCGATAGAATTGGAGGGACAAGAGGAGGAGTTGTTGCATTGCTTGTCAGAGAAAATATTACAGTGGTAGGATAGATTAGAGGGCTTGTCTAAGGAGGATATTTGGGTGGAATTGAAGAAGGAAGGTGTAGTAACACTTATAGGGGTGTATTATAGACCACCAAATGGGGAGCGAGAATTGAAGGAGCAAATTTGTAAGCAGATAGCAGATATTTGTAGTAAGCACAAGGCTGTGTTCGTGGGAGATTTTAATTCTCCACACGTAGACTGGGAAGCCCATTAAGTAAAAGGGCTGCATGGTTTGGAGTTTGTAAAATGTGTGCAGGATAGTTTTTTGCAGCAATACCTAGAGGTACCAACTAGAGAAGGGGCAGTGTTGGATCTCCTGTTAGGGAATGAGATAGGTCAGGTGACGGAGGTTTGTGTTGGGGAGCACTTCAAGTCCAGTGATCACAATGCCATTAGTTTCAATATAATTATGGAGACAAGATAAGTCTGGACCCAGGGTTGAAATTTTTCATTGGAGAAAGGCTATCTTTAAGGAGATGTGAAATAATTTAGAAGGAGTGGATTGAAACAATTTGTTTTATGGGAAGGATGTAATAGAGAAATGGAGGTCATTTAAAGGTGAAATTTTGAGGGTACAGAATCTTTATGTTCCCGTTAGGTTGAAAGAAAAGGTTAAAAGTTTGAGAGAGCCATGGTTTTCAAGGGATATTGGAAACTTGGTTCGGAAAAAGAGAGATATCTGCAATAGATATAGGCAGCATGGAGTAAATGAGGTGCTCGAGGAATATAAAGAATGTAAAAAGAATCTTCAGAAAGAAATTAGAAAAGTTAAAAGATACGAGGCAGCTTTAGCAAGTAAGGTGAAAATAAATCCAAAAGGTTTCTACAGTTATATCAATAGCAAAAGGATAGTGAGGGATGAAATTGGTCCCTTAGAGAATCAGAGTGGACAGCTATGTGTGGAGCCAAAAGAGATGGGGGAGATTTTAAACAACTTATTTTCTTCGGTATTCACTAAGGAGAAAGATATTGAATTGTGTAAGGTAAGGGAAACAGGTAGAGAAATTATGGAAACTTTGATGATTAAGGAAGAGCAAGTACTGGCACTTTTAAGGAATATAAAAGTGGATAAGTCTCCGGGTCCAGACAAGATATTCCCTAGGATCTTGAGGGAATTTAGTGTGGAAATAGCAGGGGCTCTGAGAGAAATATTTCAAATGTGATTGGAAACAGGGATGGTGCCGGAGGATTGGCATATTGCTCATGTGGTTCCATTGTTTAAAAAGGGTTCTAAGAGTAAACCTGGCAATTATCGGCCTGTGAGTTTGACGTCAGTGGTGGGTAAATTGATGAAAAATATTCTTAGAGATGGTATATATAATTATCTGGATAGACAGGGTCTGATTAGGAACAGTCAACATGGATTTGTGCGTAGAATGTCATGTTTGACAAATCTTATTGAATTTTTTGAAGAGGGTAAAGCGGTGGATGTTGCCTATATGGACTTCAGTAAGGCCTTTGACGAGGTTCCATACGGAAGGTTAGTTAGGAAGGTTCAATCATTAAGTATTAATATTGAAGTAGTAAAATGGATTCAGCAGTGGCTAGATGGGAGACGCCAGAGAGTAGTGGTGGATAACTGTTTGTCAGATTGAAGGACGGTGTCTAGTGGTGTGCCTCGGGGATCTGTACTGGGTCCAATGTTATTAATGATCTGGATGATGTGGTAAATTGGATGAGTACGTATGCAGATGATACTAAGATAGGTGGAGCTGTGGATAATGAAGTCGGTTTTCAAAGCTTGCAGACAGATTTAGGCCAGTTAAAAGAATGGGCTGAAAGGTGGCAGATAGAGTTTAATGCTGATAAATGTGAGGTGCTACACTTTGGTAGGACTAATCAAAATAGGACATACATGGTAAATGGTAGGGCATTGAAGAATGCAGTAGAACAGAGGGATCTAGGAATAATGGTGCATAGTTCCCTGAAGGTAGAATCTCATGTGGATAGGGTGGTGAAGAAAGCTTTTGGTATGCTGGCCTTTTTAAATCAGAGCACTGAGTATAAGAATTGGGATGTAATGTTGAAATTGTACAAGGCATTGGTGAGGCCAAATTTGGAGTATTGTGTACATTTCTGGTCACCGAATTGTAGGAAAGATGTCAACAAAATAGAGAGAGTACAAAAAAGATTTACGAGAAAGTTACCTGGGTTTCATCACCTAAGTTACAGAGAAAGGTTGAACAAGTTGGGTCTTTATTCTTTGGAGTGTAGAAAGTTAAGGGGGGACTTGATAGAGGTATTTAAAATTATAAGGGGGATAGATAAAGTTGACGTAGATAGGCTTTTTCCATTGAGAGTAGGGGAGATTCAAACAAGAGGACATGAGTTGAGAGTTAAGGGACAAAAGTTTACGGGTAACATGAGAGGGAACTTCTTTAGTTGGAGAGTGGTAGCTGTGTGAAACGAGCTTCCAGCAGAAGTGGTTGAAGCAGGTTTGATATTGTCATTTAAAGTTAAATTGGGTAGCTATATGGACAGGAAAGGAATGGAGGGCTATGTGCTGAGTGCAGGTCGGTGGGACAAGGTGAGAGTAAGCATTCGGCACTGACTAGAAGGGCCGAGATGGCCTGTTTCCGTGTTGTAATTGTTATATGGTTATTAACCCTGCGCAACCCCCTCCCCCACTGAACCTCCATCAAATACAGGCCCAGAGCCATCAGACCTTTCACATGCATTAACCCATTTCTTCCCTGGATCATTCTGGATCAAACCGGTGACCCCTGTTTCTATCCAGGGGGTCAGTGTGGACATGGTGGAGGATTACAAATACCTGGGGATACGAATTGACAATAAACTGGACTGGTCTAAGAACACTGAGGATGTCTACAAGAAGAGTCAGAGCCGTCTCTATTTCTTGAGGAGACTGAGGTCCTTTAACATCTGCCGGACGATGTTCTACGAGTCTGTGGTGGCCAGTGCTATCATGTTTGCTGTTGTGTGCTGGGGCAGCAGGCTGAGGGTAGCAGACACCAACAGAATCAACAAACTCATTCGTAAGGCCAGTGATGTTGTGGGGATGGAACTGGACTCTCTGACGGGTGGTGTCTGAAAAGAGGATGCTGTCCAAGTTGCATGCCATCTTGGTCAATGTCTCCCATCCACTACATAATGTACTGGGTGGGCACAGGAGTCCATTCAGCCAGAGACTCATTCCTCCGAGATGCAGCACAGAGTGTCATAGGAAGTCATTCCTGCCTGTGGCCATCAAACTTTACAACTCCTCCCTTGGAGGGTCAGACACCCTGAGCCAATAGGCTGGTCCTGGTCTTATTTCATAATTTACTGGCATAAATTACATATTATTATTTAACTATTTATGGTTCTATTACTATTTATTATTTATGGTGCAACTGTAACGAAAACCAATTTCCCCCAGGATCAATAAGGTATGACTATGACGATGTCTTGTCAATATCCTCATTATTTTCTCTAGTACTAGCTCGTCTTCCCAGAGATGCTGATCCAAGTTTCTCATATATTCAAAAACGCAGATGATCGGTAGCGAGAATCCTCAATCCCTTCCCCCAACCTGTAGAAACGCTTCCCAACTTCATTGCTAGAATCAAGGCCGAAGCTTTAAATCTCCAACCCACCCTGGACTCTCCTACTCCTTCCGTCAGAGACATCAACAAAATCCCCACGAATTCTCTGCATGGTACAGAATCAAGGGTGAAATTGGGAGATGTGTAGTAAGGGAGATCGAGCAGAGGGCTAGACTAGAGCAAGAGGAACAGAATGGCCATTCCATCTCCCAGTATAAATGGCTGGCAGCAGAGTGATCTTGGGATCCGTCCATCACTGCCTGAAAGTGGCTGCAGGGGTTGACAGGGCGGTAAAGGTACGTGGGACGGTTTCCTTTACTAGTTGAGGCACTGAACCAGGAACAACACACACAAAATGCAGCAGGAACTCAGTAGGGCAGGCAGCACCTATGGAGAGGAATAAACAGTTGCTGTTTTGGTCTGAGACCCAGCATTTTGTGTGTGTTGCTCTGGATTTCCAGCATCTGCTGTATCTGTGTCAAGAGTGAGGAAGTTATGTGGCTGCTTTATAAAACTCTGGTTAGGCTGCATCTGGAGTACTGCATTCAGTTCTGATCATCCCACTACAGAAAGGATGTTGAGACTTTGGAGAGGGGGCAGAAGAGGGTGCCCAGAATGCTGTCTGGATTAGAGTGAGCTATGAGGGGAGGATGAACTGACATTAAACAATCTCGAATCTTCAAACTTGGATAGTTTTCTCCAGAGCTGCAGGGGCTGAGGAAGAAACCTGAATGACGTTTATAAAACTATAAGCAGGTAAGTGGTCAGAATCTCTTTAGACAGAGAAGTGTCTAATAAAATCTAGAGGGCATGCATACAAGATGAGAGAGGGTAAGTTTGAAGATGATGTGTGGGACAAGTTTTTGTTTTAAACACACAAATAGTGCCTGGAACATACTGCCATGAGTAAGAAGCTGCAGATTAATGGACTCAGTGGACTACATTAAGGACACATCTGTCACCATTGGAAGTATTTAACGATCTACAAAGATCCCCGTCATCCAGCCCATGCTAATGGGCACAGCACCCACTGGACAGGATGTACAGAAGCCTGAAGTCCCACACTACCATATCCCACATAGGTAGATAGGGTCATAAAGAGCGTTAGGCACATTGGCCTTTATAAATCAAACTACTGAGTGCAGGAGTAGGGACGTTATGTTCAAGTTGTTATTGAGGCCTAATTTGGAGTATTGTGTGCAGTTCTGGTTACCTATCTATAGGAAAGGTAAGATTGAAAGTGCACAGAGAAAATTTACAAGGATGTTATAGGGAGTTAAAGACCCGAATTTAAGAAAAGCTCAAATAGGTTAGGATTTAATTCCCTGGAACATAGGAGAATGACGGGAGATAATAGAGGTACACAAAATTCTGAGCAGTATAGATAGGGTTAATGCAAGCAGGCTTTTTCCACTGAGATTGGGTGAGACTAGAACACAAGTCCATAGGTTAAGTGTGAAAGGTAAAATATACATGAGGGTTAGTACATGAGTGTGGAGCAAGCTGCCAGAACACATGGTAGATGCAGGTTCAATTTCAATATTTAAAAGAAATTTGGAGAGGTACATGGTTGGCAGGAGTGTGGAGAGCTATGGTCTGAGTGCAGGACAATGGGACTAGGCAGATTAATAATTTGGTACGGTCGAGATGGACCAAAAGGTACAGTAACACTAAAATCAGAATCATCAGGACCTCACTTTGCACTAAAATTGACCTTTTCTGTTGTTTATATGTTGAAGTTTTTCTTGTGAATGTTGTCTCTGATGCTGCATGCCCATGATGCTGCTACAAATAGATTTTTTTATTGCACGTCTGTACACGTGGACTTGTGCATCTGTGAATAAACTCCACGGTGACTTTGTTCTATGTTCCAGTTTCCTCACAGAATCCCCCTGCTCACCTTGTTGTAGGGTTGAGTACAGACCACTTTGACGCGGTCCCATTTTTTTCCCAGGACACCTTTGGCCAACTTGTCAGGCCCAAACATCCGAACACGGTTGAGGTTGCTGCCGCTGCGACTCTCCGTGGGAGACATGAAGAAGGAGGAGACCAGAATCACCTGGGAGAGAGGAGACCATTAGAACAAACATAGGAGCAGAATTAGGCTATTCGGCCCATCAAGTCTGCTCCGCCATTCCATCGTGGCTGATTTATTATTCCTCTCAACCCCATTCTCCTGCCTTCTCCACGTAATCTTTGATGCCCTGACTAATGAACCTTCACTTTTAATATGACACCATGTCTTGGCTGCTCACCTCAAAGTCCTGCTCACAGGCTGATGTTGAATTGCCAACCAACACTTCCACGAAAGCAGACCCCTCATTGCCAATATCAATGCTGTGAATCGATTCTGCCTTCTCAAACTGCAAGGACAAAAATGGCACAGTTCTTACGGCTGTTTGACATCATTCACCAGAGACCAGCCCTCAGGGATCCATCCAACATATTTATCAGGTGCACTATGTAGGCAGGACCCTCCCTTCCGTCCCACAATCTTGTTGACCTCCTACTATCAAGCAGGAGGTACCATAGCATTAGGACAAGGACTGTCAGGATGGGAAACAGCTTTTCCTAAACTCCTGCCACCACCCAGGTTTCATCGATTATGAAGCGCAACAGCATCATAATTCGGAGGGGCGCTGTTGAGCCGGTAGGACGCACCCTCCTGTAGCCCTGGCAGATTTGATATTAAAACTTCACTTACACAAAGTCAATTTGAGGTTCAGGGTGGCAAACGAAGGGGAGGTGCTCTTCGATACACACCAGAAGGAGAAAGAGTGAAGGAGTGCACTACAAAATTCCGAGAAGAGCAATGGCTAAGGCAGGGAGGAATGATAAAACAGGCCCAATTGACACCTTGGAGCTCACAAGTGAGGGCCACATGGAGCCACGTGCACAGCGTATGGACAACAATGCCGTATTGGTGGCCATAGAGTCGCTACGTGCAGAGCTAACTACAGTGAAGTCAGACATCTGTAATAAAATTGAAGAAAAAGTTGCAGAGGTGGCGGTCTCTTTGAGAAGTAAGATTGCTTCGTTGAAAGCGGAAAATGACGCTGTGATTACCGCATTGAAAGCCCAGCTGAATACACAGGATCAAACTCTGAAAGAGATAGCAGAGTCGGCTAACAGAGCTTCGGACATAGTTGTGGAGCTGGAAAACAAAGTGAAACAACTTTGTGGGCAAGTTGAACAACTTTCCGAAAAATGCCTGGATTTAGAGGGACGTTTGAAAAGACAGAATCTGAGAATTGCGGGCCTACGAGAGGGGAAAGAAAATGGGCAGAAGACAAGAGATTTTGCGGCACAGATGCTAAAAAAAGCTCTAAACCTGGAAGAAGCTCGGGTGATAGACCAAGCACATAGAGCACTTCGGAAGCGCCCGGGGGGGGTGGGGGCGACAAGCCGCCTCGACACCTGATCACGAGGATCCATTATTGCCTTGTATTTGAAGATATAGCAGAAGGCGATAGGTGCCAAGAATGTACAATATCAAGGACAAAGGATTCAGATCTTCAGAGACCTTCCATCCACGGTGGCTAAACTACGTGCGGTTTTCACACCGGTCAGGAGGTTGATGCAGGATAGACCCGGAGTCAAGTTTGGCCTCCTCTATCCCGCAAAGCTACGAGTGACAATTAAGGGAACCGAGGCGGTGTTTACAGATCCAGAAGAAGCTCGCCGGTATGCGGAACGTCATTTGGGAAATGCTGAGAAGTGACTGTGCACAGTGAGAAGAAACCCCTTACAGAATGAAGATGCCCCAAGTAAAACTCCATGGTAGGAAATTGTGAATGTTTTGGACATTAATGAGGCCCTGCCTCTAATCTCTGTGGAAAACAGGACTCTTTGAGTTATATTTGGATTGTACTTTGTCGAATTAAGGCCTTATGAGTGCACGGATAGTAATAAGAGTTGTTCTAAACTGGTGTTGTATGAGGAGTACGTTGTTAATGGTGCTAGACTTTCTGGTGCTACAGTAAGTTATAACTTTGAGAATCACACTTACTTTAACATCTCGATAATCTCTGTTTGCTAGTTTTTCTCGGTTTTTTCATTCCGCTTTGTGACCATCTATATAACTGGGGAGCTACTAAATTGGTTCAGGGAAGTATTAGAGATCAAGAAGTTATTCCTAGAGTTTTGACTAGGTGTATTTGCGTACGGTGACATGGATTTTTTTTTTGTTGGTTATTTCGAGCTTTCAAGGGTGATGGGGGTTGTGGGGGGAAGGAGGGACGGGGTAAGGAAGTGCTGTTTAGGGTCCATTCATTTCTAATGACCAATAGATTTACAAGGTCCAGAACAGGTCAAAAACGTTATCATACAGATGTTAAATACTGAGATGGTAGGAGGTCAGGGGACAAGAAATCGCATTACTTTTTGTTCCTGGAATGTAAATGGGATTAATGAGCCACTGAAAAGGGGTAAAGTGCTGTCTCACCTAAAATCGCTACTGACCAATGTGATCTTGCTGCAGAAACACATTTGAAGAATGAAGCTCACTGTAAAATTAGGGGCAAGTGGATAGGCCAAATATATTCCTCAAAGTTTCCAATGAAATCTAGGGGTGTGGCAATAATAATTCGCAGAAACGTTCCATTTCGTCACCTAACAACAATAGCAGACAAGGATGGGAGATACATTATAGTTACTGGGGAAATACAATCTATGCCAGTTACCTTACTGAATATCTGCGGACCAAACTGGGATGACCTGAATTTTTTTAGACGAGTTCTAGGATTGATACCAGAGGTCTCCAGCACTAACCTGATTATTGGAGGGGATTTTAATTTTGTTCTGGATACATTTTAAACAGACCTTCGAACCAGAGGGCATTACCATCAAAGGCTAGCAACCTGCTGAGAACATATACAGACAATATGAATCGGTGTGAGATATGGAGACTATTCAACCCAACAGGGACAGAGTATTCATTCCACTCTAGAGTTCATAATGTATATACCAGGGTTGACTATTTCCTCCTTGACGGCAAAATACTGCCACAAGTCGATAACGTAAGATATCACAATATTGTCATCTCAGACCACAGCCCTGTTACTTTTTCACTGGAGCTGGGTGAATTCATGCAAATACATAGAAATTGAAGGTTTAATCCTCAGCTACTTACAAATCCAAAATTTTGTGAGTACTTAGAATCGCAAATTTTATTGTTTTTTTGAGACAAATGATAATAGTGAAACACCCCCCAGGACTACTATGGGAAACATGTAAAGCTTATGTTAGAGGATGTATAATTTCTTTTCAGTCTTTCCTAAAGAAATGCAGTAGAGCAGAACAAATAGAACTAGAAGTACAAATATGTAAACTAGACACGGAGGATGCGCGACAATCATCCACAGGAAAATACAACAGAATTTCAGCATTAAAATACAAACTTAACCAAATACTCTCAAAAAGAATATTTCTTTGAATTTGGTGATAGACAGCACAAATTGCTGGCAAGACAGCTATGCAAATTGGAAAGTGATCGGGCCATTCATAAAATTAAATCAGACACGGGCGCTCCATTGATGTCACACAAAGACATTAATCAAAGATTCCGTCAGTATTATGAAAAATTATATACATCTCAATCTGATGTAACGACAGGGAGCGTGCATACATTTCTGGTCACTCTGAAGTGCTTCTTTAACTCATATGTTTTGGTCTTGTCCTCTTTTGGAAAAATATTGGAAAGATATTTTTGATACTATTTCAACAGTTCTATGCTTCGATTTAAACCCCCATCCTATTACGGCAATCTTTGGATTGCCAATGGTAGAACATAGATCTTTGTCTTCTTCAGCCTGTTGGATGATAGCTTTTGTCACTTTAGTGGCGAGGAGATCTATTTTGTTGAACTGGAAGGAAATCAATCCTCCAACTACATTCCAATAGTTTTCTCAAACTATATTAAGTTTAAATTTAGAAAAAATTAGAAGTGATATTTTTGACCCTTCGGTTAAATTTGAAGAAACTTGGAAACCTTTTATGCAACATTTTCATATGATGTAATCTGACCTTTCCGAATCTTTTTTTAAAACTTAAATTATATGATTAGAGGAGCGGGCTTAATGACATTACTGAACGTGTCTGATACAAGATATTGGTCTAGCCCTGTTTTGTTCTCTTTTTTGGGTTTTTTTTCTCTTTTTCTTTTGGGGATTTTTTTTGTTTATATATATTTTTTTCTTTTTTTATGATTAATTTCATTATGAGTTTGGAAGTCTTTTATATCTATATTACTTAAAATCCGTTCTGTATATGCTGATTAAGATTATTCCAATCTCTTTGTACCAACTTTGTTACTGAGTTTATAATTTTGAAAATTAATAAAGAGATTTAAAAAGAAAGAAAGACATTTCTGGATACCTGTAGGCTACCTTCACTCAATCTGACGGAGTGTCAGGCTTTGGAAGCAGAGATTACAAATGACGAAATAGTAACAACAATTAGATCCCTGAAAAATGGCAAGTGTCCAGGTTAGGATGGAATAGGTAATGAGTTTTATGAGAAGTTCAGTGACTTATTAGCACCTTATATGGTAAGGATGTATAGAAAGTCGTTTGAAACTGGCAGGTTACCCCCAAACCCTGAACGAGGACATTATCACGCTTATTCCAAAGAAGGACAAAGACCCAGAGGAGGTAGGATCTTATAGGCGGATTTCACTGCTAAATTCATATCAGAAAATTTTGGTTAAAACGCTGGCAAGGAGACTCAGTCAGCAGATAAATAAATTGGTACACTCTGATCAAACAGGGTTTATCCCTGAAAGGAATTCTTTTCATAACATCAGGCACCTTCTTAATATAATGTATTCCCCAAGACATCCTAAGGAAGACCTTATAATATTAAGTTTAGATGCTGAGAAAACATTCGACCAAGTGGAATGGCAGTACCTCTACGAGGTTTTGAAAAAATTTGCAATGGGAGACAAATTTATAACTTGGATTAAGCTACTGTACAGTAACCCTAGTGCTAAAATACTAACTAATCAGACCCTCTCAGAACCATTCAGCTTGAACAGAGGCACAAGACAGGGCTGTGCATTAAGTCTCTTATTATTTGCATTGGCCCTGGAACCACTGGCGGAGACTATACGTTCTCACCCCAAAATTTACGGGTACAATACAGAATATACTATCAACAAAATTTCCCTTTATGAGGACGATGTTTTGTTGTTTGTAACGAAACCATATATTACTATTCCAGTTTTGCTGGAAATAGTCAATTTATTTGGCACTTTCTCGGGGTATAAGATTAATTGGGGGAAAAGTGAATTACTCCTGGTCCGAGTCGAAGAACAGGAGGGGCTTAAACAATTTCCATTCAAAATAACCCTTGAGAAGTTTACTTACCTTGGAACTGTAATAACCAAAAAGTATAGTTCTCTATTTGAAGCGAATTTTACCCCTCTAATTGAAGAGATTAAGAAAATAGAATTTTGGAAGACACTCCCAAATTCTTTAGTGGGTAGAGTAAATGCAGTCAAGATGATCTTCCTTCCCCAACTGCTCTATCTATTTCAGAACCTGCCCCTCTATCTAACCAAAATCTTTTTTGAAGGATTAGATTCCATAATTCTACTGTTCATATGGAATTATAAAGCCCATCAAATCAGGAAAGAGCACTTCTGCAAGAATAAGACTAGTAGGGGGCTGGAACTAGCCAACTTTATTTTTTATTACTGGGCTGCTAATGTCAGCCATATAGCATACTGGATAGATGATACAGTTGTACTTCCCAGATGGTTGGAGATGGGGCATGAGGATTGTCTACAATATTCCATAGGGGCAATCATTATGTCCCCTATTTGGTTAAATAAAGCCTGTTATAGAGGCAATCCCATTATCCATAGCACCATACAGATGTGGAGACAAATGGGGAAGCATTTGAAACTCAGAACATTATCTTTTCTTGTACCTGTATCAGTGAACCCCTCTTTTATCCCCTCATGTACAGATGGGGCCTTTGATGCATGGCGAGAACTAGGGATACGCAGCATTGGAGACTTATACATACAAGGGATCTACGGCAGCTCCAGGACAAATTCGGATTGCAGAAGTGTCATTTTTTCAGGTATCTCCAGCTAAGACACTATATAAGATCACACCTTTCTGGCTTTGAGACGGCAGAACCTGACAAATTAGATAATCATTTAAGATCATGTTTAGGGACGGAACACATCATCGCCTATCTGTATGATGCCATATAAAACAATTGCCATACAACAATGGATAATATTAAAAAGAATGGGAAAAGGAGTTGGGTACAGAGATAGAGGAGGTTATATGGAATGAGGCTTTGGAGTATGTTAACTCCTGTTCCATCAATGCCAGGCATTGTTTAATACAATTTAAAAGCCTACATAGACTACATTACTCAAAAGTAAGGTTTCTTAAAATATTCCCAGAGGTGTCCCAATGTGTGAGAAATGCAAGTCCTCGGAGGCAAATTTGTTACATAGTTATGCTTTATGTCCCAGGATACAAGAGTACTGGAAGCAAATATTTGAGATCATATCGAAGGTACTGAAGGTTCAGATAATACCAGACCCTATTTTAATAATTTTTGGAACTTCTGCGAGGTCGAATAAATTCAAGGCTACCCAGCAACAACTCCTGACCTATGGCATAATTAATGGAAAGAAACTCATACTGATGTTCTGGGAAAAGGAGGAAACTCCATCACTCAGACAATGGTTGGCTGCATTAATGGATACTCTGCATCTAGAGAAGATAAGATACGTTATCAAGGACAACTCAAGGAATCTGAAAAAATCTGGCAACCATTACAGTTGTATTTAGAAGAGACCGACAGCTGAACTAAGTGTGGGGGGGTGGGGCGGTAGGACCTAAACAGCACGTACGGGAGGTGTGAGGGGAGGGGAGGGCTGGGAAGGGGAACGCAGACAGGGTGGTAGGATTTCCTTTGCTTTTTGCTTGTTTACTACACATACATTCGATTTTCATTATGTTGTTATAAAGTAAAAAAGAAGCATTGTACTTTAGGACATTGTCTGTTGTGGTTATGCTGATGTTGCTAGACAATAAAAACATTTGAAACAATAGCATCATAATTCTCACTTTTTAACTTGTATCATAAATGCACCTTACACTAAACATTATTTGTGGTAATGTCACTTTATGTGGTGTGTGCGGGTTATGTGTAGTGTTGTACACCTTGGACCACAGGAACGTTGTCTCATTTGTCAGTATATGTGCGTACAGCGGCCCCGACCCTCTGACGTCAGAATGGGGGGAGGGATGCGGGTCAGGTCGGTGCTGACGACCGAAGGGCAGGGCTTGCGGCAGTGGAGGAGTTTTTCAGTGGCACTGACCCCCCCCCCCCATCCGGTGGCGGCCTGTTGATAATATTCAAATTCCACCCGATGTCCGCTCCTTTGCCGGGAGGGAAAGAGGCGGTGAACTCCCTGGCCGGTCCAGTGATTTGCAATTGTTAGGATGATGCCAGCCTGAGTCTCCCCTTCACCACCTCCTCCTCCTCCTGGCTACCCACCTCACTCTGGTCTGCCCTGCTACACCGACTCACTGCGTAAATTTTGTACTGACTACGTAGGACAGTCCTGGGGGGAAGCTGTGGGCAGTCAGCTGTCGACTGCCCATCAAGTGGGTGATTACCAGGCAGCCTATGCTCTGGGTACGAGTGGGTACGTGGGTGGAAAATCCCCCCTTTCCCTGTCCAGTTCCAGTCTCTGTATCCCTGGGACAGACCCAAACAGGGAGCACCATGCACAATTCCAGTCTCCGTATCCCTGGGTCAGAACCACACCGGGAGCACCGTGCACAGTTCCAGTCTCTACCCCTGGGTCAGACCCACGCAGGGAGCACCGTGCACAGTTCCAGCCTCCATATCCCTGGGTCAGACCCGCACCAGGAACACTGTGCACAGTTCCAATCTCCGAATCCCTGGGACAGACCCACAACAAGACCACGGTGTGAAGGAAGGACCATATCTCAGTCCAAACACAGACGCACCTGGAGGATGACTGAGTTCTGCTTCTCTCCACAGTTGCCGCACCGCCATTTTCGGTAGGTATCCGCAAGGAGCAGATTCTCAGCCTTATGGGTCTGGGGAACAATAAAACACCCATCACAACAGCAGCAGAAGCTAACCACTCAGTCCTCCTGTCCTACCCCACCATTCAGTCTGATCATGTCTGATATGCACCAGGCATAATCCTACAGTCTCACTCTCCCCAACTCTATGACCCACTCCCTCCAGCCCTTAACCCCTCCCTGTCTCTGTGACGCTGCCCCCCACCCCTACATCCTTTGCTGTCTCTGTGAACCCCTCGCCTTCAGGGTGCACTGCTGAGCGTATGTCCCTTTGCCAGAAGGATCCCGTCCGAGGAGAAATCAGATCCTGATATTCCTCTTGCAATCTCTCACTGCAACAGCCCACCCGGCCCTCTGCTCTGCGGGGGTTGCACCAGACGCGCCTCCACAGTCCACTTTCCTGGTCAGCTGCTCCGTCTTCTCCGCTGTGCACCAGGACGTGGATGTGGGTGAAAACCAGCTTTCCTCAAGTCCATGGCTGAGCCCCACCCGAGCCTCCCCATCCACTGACACAGTGGTGTGTCACCAACATTGTTCATGCCCTCTACCAGAAGAGATGCCACCCAAACCACGCAACCGGTCTACCACGAGAGGTGCCACTCACACTATGCCTACCGCCTAGCACAATAGGTGCCACCCAAATCTTGCCAACTATCACAATAGGCACCACCCAAACCATGCCAACCGTCTGCCAGAGGTACTACCCAAACCACACCATCTGCCACGGATGACGGCATCCAAACCATGCTGTCTGCCAGAGGTGCCACCCAAACCATGCCAACAGTCTGCCATAAGTGGTGTCACCGAAACCACATCAATCGTTTGCCATGAAAGGTGTCAGCCACTCCACCCACGCCAACTGCCCGGTGGGGACGTCCTCTCACCGGGTCTTCGCTGCTGCAGGACACCACGTGCTGAAGCCTAATCTCTGGCATTTCGTGGGACGGGCTGAGGGGTCACTCTGAGTACCCAAAAAGGCACCGAAATTGGAAAACACAATCAGAAACTATAGCCCGAACTGCACAGCGAGGAGAAGCGCCGCGGGTCGAGGTGGGAGCTCTCCTCATCGATTCCTCCCCCACCCCCCACAAGCAACCTTCGCCTCAGAAACTCGGCTCAGAGTTCGGCTGTTGGCAGCGCCATGTCTCCCGCCGCTCTCTTCCACTTCCGGGTCGGGTCACCCGTCAACACCGTCCGACTCCAGGTCCCAAATCGTTCAGGGGAGAAACAAAGAGGGGAAAGAAAAGTTTATCCCAGACAAATTGAGGCTTTCGTTGGGGGGAAGGTTGGAGAATTTAAATATCTTTAAGCGTGCACTTTTAAGCATCTGCGAGGATAGCAGAGGTCATGTGGGCGGGACTTAATCGGGCGAGGGGGTGGCCATGTTTGATACTGGCAAACTGGGTTGCCCTCCTGTTCATCTGGAGAATCTCGGGTTACTACTGTGGTTCGCTTAGGCGAGGCGGCAAAAATTGGCTTTGGTTGGTTGAGGTTTGGATTTGGGGCACCCATATCGTTGGATTGGTAGGGGCAACTATTGTGGTGGAACAGAAGGCAAGGTTAGGGTTGTTTGTTGGGGTGAGTTGAGAGGGAAAGGCACCAATTGGTCACCTCGACCATAAGCAACGGGAGAGATGGGGCCTGTTGGATCTTGCTGTGTGCAAAACTGAATGCTATCCACCAATGATCAGAAGGCTCTGTGCAACACTGTGAAGCATCATCTAACAGTGTAAAACTCAGTCCATTCATCCCCTTGGTCCAATTCCATAAGACGTTCATTGGAGCAGAATTGGGTCATCCGGCCCATCGAGTCTGCTCCACCATTTAACCATGGATGATCCTTTTCCTCCTCCTCCAATCCATTTCCTGGCCTTCTCCCCAGAACCTTTTGCTACAGAAGACAACTAATCCACAACACTAGTGTCTAATATCCTGATCGGAAACCTCCCCCTAAACACCACGTCCAAAGCTGCAGGAAGAAAGCCCAGTGTGCTTAAAGAGGGAGGGGTGATTTTCAACAAATATTCAAAACCACACCTTGTTGGGAGAGAAAGGAATGGCTCAGGTCGAAAAGAAGGGAAATGCAGGAGGTTTGGGGTGAAATTTCAGAGTGTGGGGTATGGGAAGCAGAAGGCAGGAAACCTGGAGATGGGGAGTGGTGTAGGGGTCACAGAGATGGGGATGGTATTGGGGTCACAGAGAAGTTGAAGGGTGTAGGGTGTCACAGATTGGGAGAGGTGTAGGGGTCGCAGAAATGTGGATGGGTATTGGAGTCACAGATGGGGAGTGGTTTAGGGGTTGCAGAGAAGTTGAGGGATGTAGGGTGTCACAGATGTAGAGTGGTGTAGGGGTCGCAGGGATGGGTATTGGGGTAACGGAGAAGTTGAGGGATGAAGGGTGTCACAGAGATGGGGTGGGGTGTGTTACAGAGATGGGGAGTGGTGTAGGCGTCACAGAGACGGTGAGCTGTAGGGGTCACAGAGGCTGGGAGGAGTGAAGGGGTCACAGATGGGTATGGATGCAGGGGGTCACATGGATGGGGAGGGGTGTGGGGGTTACAAAGACGAGGAGGGGTTTAGTGTTCACAGAGACGGGAGGGGTGTAGAGGACACAGATGAGTTGGGGTGTAAGGGAATCACAGAGATTGAGAGGGGTGTATGGTCACAGAGTCAGGAGGGGTATAGACACCACAGGCAGGGTGTAGGGGTCACAGAGATAGGGAGAAGTATAGGTGACACAGACGGGAAGGAATATTGGTGGTCACAGAGACAGGAAGGAGTTTGGGGGTCACAGATGGGGAGGGGTGTAGGGATCCCAGTGATGGGGAGGGTTGCAGGGGTTGATGGAGGCAAGAAGGGGTGCAGGAATTCACAGAGACAGGAGGTGTGTCCGGTGTCACGGAGACGGGGAGGTGTGTGGGAGGTCACGGAGACGGTGAGGTGTGTGGGAGGTCACGGAGATGGGGACGTGTGTGGGGGTCACGGAGATGGGGAGGGGTGCACGGGTCACAGAGATGGGTGTAAGGGTCACGGAGACGGGGAGGGGTGTGGGGGTCACGGAGACGGGGAGGGGTGTGGGGGCCACAGAGACGGGGAAGGGTGTAGGGGTGCGGGGGTCACGGAGACGGGGAGAGGTGTGGGGTCACGGAGACGAGGAGGTGTGTGGGGGTCACGGAGACGGGGAGGGGTGCGGGGGTCATGGAGACGGGGAGGGGTGTAAGGGTCACGGAGACAGGGAGGGGTGTAAGGGTCACGGAGACGGGGACGTGTGTGGAGGTCACGGAGACGGGGAGGGGTGTAAGGGTCACGGAGACGGGGACGTGTGTGGGGGTCACGGAGACGGGGAGGGGTGTAAGGGTCACGGAGACGGGGACGTGTGTGGAGGTCACAGAGACAGGGAGGGGTGTAAGGGTCACAGAGACGGGTAGGGGTGTGGGGGTGACGGAGATGCGGAGGGGAGTGAGGGTCACAGACCGGGAGGTGTGCGGGGGTCACGGAGATGGGGAGGGGTGTGGGGGTCACGGAGACAGGGAGGGGTGTGGGGAACACGGAGACGGGGAGGGGTGTGGGGAACACGGAGACGGGGAGGGGTGTAGGGGTCACGGAGACGGGGAGGGGTGGAGGGGTGCGGGGGTCACGGAGACGGGGAGGGGTGGAGGGGTTCACAGAGATGGGGAGGGGTGCAAGGGTCACAGACTGGGAGGGGTGTGGGGGTCACGGAGACGGGGAGGGGTGTGGGGGTCACAGAGATGGGGAGGGGTGCAGGGGGTCACGGAGACGGGGAGAGGTGTGGGGGTCACAGACCGGGAGCTGTGCGGGGGTCACGGAGATGGGGAGGGGTGTGGGGGTCACGGAGACGGGGAGGGTTGCGGGGTTCACGGGGAGGGGTGCGGGGGTCACGGAGACGGGGAGGGGTGCGGGGGTCACGGAGACGGGGAGGGGTGGAGGGGTTCACGGAGACGGGGAGAGGTGCAAGGGTCACAGACCGGGAGGGGTGTGGGAGTCACGGAGACGGGGAGGGGTGCGGGGGTCACAGAGACGGGGAAGGGTGGAGGGGTCACAGACCGGGAGGGGTGTGGGGGTCACGGAGACGGGGAGGGGTGTAAGGGTCACGGAGACGGGGAGAGGTGTGGAGTTCACGGAGACGGGGAGGGGTGTGGGGGTCACAGACCGGGAGGTGAGCGGGGGTCACGGTGACGGGGGGGGTGTGGGGATCACGGAGACGGGGAGGGGTGTGGGGGTCACGGGGATGGGGAGGGGTGTAGGGGGTCACGGGGACGGGGAGGGGTGTGGGGGTCACGGAGACGGGGGGGTGCGGGGGTCACGGAGACGGGGAGGGGTGGAGGGGTCACGGAGACGGGGAGGGGTGCGGGTGTGGGGGTCACGGAGACGGGGAGGGGTGTAGGGGGTCACGGGGAGGGGTGGAGGGGTCACGGAGACCGGGAGGGGTGTAGGGGTCACGGAGACGGGGAGGGGTGTAAGGGTCACGGAGACGGGGAGGGGTGTAGGGGTCATGGAGACGGGGAGGGGTGTAAGGGTCACGGAGACGGGGAGGGGTGTGGGGGTCACGGAGACGGGGAGGGGTGCGGGTGTATGGGGTCACGGGGAGGGGTGGAGGGGTCACGGAGACGGGGAGGGGTGTAAGGGTCACGGAGACGGGGAGGGGTGTGGGGGTCACGGAGACGGGGAGGGGTGTAAGGGTCACGGAGACGGGGAGGGGTGTGGGGGTCACGGAGACGGGGAGGGGTGCGGGTGTAGGGGGTCACGGGGAGGGGTGTAAGGGTCACGGAGACGGGGAGGGGTGTGGGGGTCACGGAGACGGGGAGGGGTGCGGGTGTAGGGGGTCACGGGGAGGGGTGGAGGGGTCACGGAGACGGGGAGGGGTGTGGGGGTCAGGGAGACGGGGAGGGGTGTAGGGGTCACGGAGACGGGGAGGGGTGCGGGTGTAGGGGGTCACGGGGAGGGGTGCGGGTGTAGGGGGTCACGGGGAGGGGTGGAGGGGTCACGGAGACGGGGAGGGGTGTAAGGGTCACGGAGACGGGGAGGGGTGTGGGGGTCAGGGAGACGGGGAGGGGTGTAGGGGTCACGGAGACGGGGAGGGGTGCGGGTGTAGGGGGTCACGGGGAGGGGTGGAGGGGTCACGGAGACGGGGAGGGGTGCGGGTGTGGGGGTCACGGAAATGGGGAGGGGTGTAAGGGTCACGGGGAGGGGTGGAGGGGTCACAGAGACGGGGAGGGGTGTGGGGGTCACGGAGACGGGGAGGGGTGTAAGGGTCACGGAGACGGGGAGGGGTGTAGGGGTCACGGAGACGGGGAGGGGTGTAAGGGTCACGAAGACGGGGAGGGGTGTGGGGGTCACGGAGACGGGGAGGGGTGCGGGTGTAGGGGGTCACGGGGAGGGGTGGAGGGGTCACGGAGACGGGGAGGGGTGTAAGGGTCACGGAGACGGGGAGGGGTGTGGGGGTCACGGAGACGGGGAGGGGTGCGGGTGTAGGGGGTCACGGAGACGGGGAGGGGTGTAGGGGTCACGGAGACGGGGAGGGGTGTGCGGGTCACGGAGACGGGGAGGGGTGTAGGGGTCACGGAGATGGGGAGGGGTGTGGGGGTCACGGAGACGGGGAGGGGTGTGCGGGTCACGGAGACGGGGTGGGGTGTGGTGGTCACGGAGACGGGGAGGGGTGGAAGGGTCACGGAGACGGGGAGGGGTGCGGGTGTGGGGGTCACGTGGAGGGGTGTAGGGGGTCACGGGGAGGGGTGGAGGGGTCCCGGAGACGGGGAGGGGAGGGGTGGGGGTCACGGAGACAGGGAGGGGTGTAAGGGTCACGGAGACGGGGAGGGGTGTAGGGGTCACGGAGATGGGGAGGGGTGTAGGGGTCACGGGGAGGGGTGCGGGTGTGGGGGTCACGGAGATGGGGAGGGGTGTAAGGGTCACAGGGAGGGGTGGAGGGGTCACGGAGACGGGGAGGGGTGTAGGGGTCACGGAGACGGGGAGGGGTGGGGGTCACGGAGACGGGGAGGGGTGTAAGGGTCACGGAGACGGGGAGGGGTGTGGGGGTCACGGAGACGGGGAGGGGTGCGGGTGTAGGGGGTCACGGAGACGGGGAGGGGTGTAGGGGTCACGGAGACGGGGAGGGGTGTGCGGGTCACGGAGACGGGGAGGGGTGTAGGGGTCACGGAGATGGGGAGGGGTGTGGGGGTCACGGAGACGGGGAGGGGTGTGCGGGTCACGGAGACGGGGTGGGGTGTGGGGGTCACGGAGACGGGGAGGGGTGGAAGGGTCACGGAGACGGGGAGGGGTGCGGGTGTGGGGGTCACGGGGAGGGGTGTAGGGGGTCACGGGGAGGGGTGGAGGGGTCCCGGAGACGGGGAGGGGAGGGGTGGGGGTCACGGAGACAGGGAGGGGTGTAAGGGTCACGGAGACGGGGAGGGGTGTAGGGGTCACGGAGATGGGGAGGGGTGTAGGGGTCACGGGGAGGGGTGCGGGTGTGGGGGGTCACGGAGATGGGGAGGGGTGTAAGGGTCACAGGGAGGGGTGGAGGGGTCACGGAGACGGGGAGGGGTGTAGGGGTCACGGAGACGGGGAGGGGTGGGGGTCACGGAGACGGGGAGGGGTGCGGGTGTAGGGGGTCACGGAGACGGGGAGGGGTGGAAGGGTCACGGAGACAGGGAGGGGTGCGGGTGTGGGGGTCACGGGGAGGGGTGTAGGGGGTCACGGGGAGGGGTGGAGGGGTCCCGGAGACGGGGAGGGGAGGGGAGGGGTGGGGGTCACGGAGACAGGGAGGGTGTAAGGGTCACGGAGACGGGGAGGGGTGTAGGGGTCACGGAGATAGGGAGGGGTGTAGGGGTCACGGGGAGGGTTGCGGGTGTGGGGGTCACGGAGATGGGGAGGGGTGTAAGGGTCACAGGGAGGGGTGGAGGGGTCACGGAGACGGGGAGGGGTGTAGGGGTCACGGAGACGGGGAGGGGTGGGGGTCACGGAGACGGGGAGGGATGGGGGTCACGGAGACGGGGAGGGGTGTAAGGGTCACGGAGACGGGGAGGGGTGCGGGGGTCACGGAGAGGGGAGGGGTCACAGAGACGGGGAGGGGTGTAAGGGTCACGGAGACGGGGAGGGGTGTGGGGGTCACGGAGACGGGGAGGGGTGTAAGGGTCACGGAGACGGGGAGGGGTGGGGGTCACGGAGAGGGGAGGGGTGGAGGGGTCACAGAGACGGGGAGGGGTGTAAGGGTCACGGAGACGGGGAGGGGTGCGGGTGTAGGGGGTCACGGGGAGGGGTGTAGGGGTCACGGAGACGGGGAGGGGTGTAGGGGTCACGGAGACGGGGAGGGGTGGGGGTCACGGAGACGGGGAGGGGTGTGCGGGTCACGGAGACGGGGTGGGGTGTGGGGGTCACGGAGACGGGGAGGGGTGGAAGGGTCACGGAGACGGGGAGGGGTGCGGGTGTGGGGGTCACGTGGAGGGGTGTAGGGGGTCACGGGGAGGGGTGGAGGGGTCCCGGAGACGGGGAGGGGAGGGGTGGGGGTCACGGAGACAGGGAGGGGTGTAAGGGTCACGGAGACGGGGAGGGGTGTAGGGGTCACGGAGATGGGGAGGGGTGTAGGGGTCACGGGGAGGGGTGCCGGTGTGGGGGTCACGGAGATGGGGAGGGGTGTAAGGGTCACAGGGAGGGGTGGAGGGGTCACGGAGACGGGGAGGGGTGTAGGGGTCACGGAGACGGGGAGGGGTGGGGGTCACGGAGACGGGGAGGGGTGTAAGGGTCACGGAGACGGGGAGGGGTGTGGGGGTCACGGAGACGGGGAGGGGTGCGGGTGTAGGGGGTCACGGAGACGGGGAGGGGTGTAGGGGTCACGGAGACGGGGAGGGGTGTGCGGGTCACGGAGACGGGGAGGGGTGTAGGGGTCACGGAGATGGGGAGGGGTGTGGGGGTCACGGAGACGGGGAGGGGTGTGCGGGTCACGGAGACGGGGTGGGGTGTGGGGGGTCACGGAGACGGGGAGGGGTGGAAGGGTCACGGAGACGGGGAGGGGTGCGGGTGTGGGGGTCACGGGGAGGGGTGTAGGGGGTCACGGGGAGGGGTGGAGGGGTCCCGGAGACGGGGAGGGGAGGGGTGGGGGTCACGGAGACAGGGAGGGGTGTAGGGGTCACGGGGAGGGGTGCGGGTGTGGGGGTCACGGAGATGGGGAGGGGTGTAAGGGTCACAGGGAGGGGTGGAGGGGTCACGGAGACGGGGAGGGGTGTAGGGGTCACGGAGACGGGGAGGGGTGGGGGTCACGGAGACGGGGAGGGGTGCGGGTGTAGGGGGTCACGGAGACGGGGAGGGGTGGAAGGGTCACGGAGACGGGGAGGGGTGCGGGTGTAGGGGGTCACGGGGAGGGGTGGAGGGGTCACGGAGACGGGGAGGGGTGTAAGGGTCACGGAGACGGGGAGGGGTGTGGGGGTCGGAGACGGGGAGGGGTGTAGGGGTCACGGAGACGGGGAGGGGTGCGGGTGTAGGGGGTCACGGGGAGGGGTGGAGGGGTCACGGAGACGGGGAGGGGTGCGGGTGTGGGGGTCACGGAAATGGGGAGGGGTGTAAGGGTCACGGGGAGGGGTGGAGGGGTCACGGAGACGGGGAGGGGTGTGGGGGTCACGGAGACGGGGAGGGGTGTAAGGGTCACGGAGACGGGGAGGGGTGTAGGGGTCACGGAGACGGGGAGGGGTGTAAGGGTCACGAAGACGGGGAGGGGTGTGGGGGTCACGGAGACGGGGAGGGGTGCGGGTGTAGGGGGTCACGGGGAGGGGTGGAGGGGTCACGGAGACGGGGAGGGGTGTAAGGGTCACGGAGACGGGGAGGGGTGTGGGGGTCACGGAGACGGGGAGGGGTGCGGGTGTAGGGGGTCACGGAGACGGGGAGGGGTGTAGGGGTCACGGAGACGGGGAGGGGTGTGCGGGTCACGGAGACGGGGAGGGGTGTAGGGGTCACGGAGATGGGGAGGGGTGTGGGGGTCACGGAGACGGGGAGGGGTGTGCGGGTCACGGAGACGGGGTGGGGTGTGGTGGTCACGGAGACGGGGAGGGGTGGAAGGGTCACGGAGACGGGGAGGGGTGCGGGTGTGGGGGTCACGTGGAGGGGTGTAGGGGGTCACGGGGAGGGGTGGAGGGGTCCCGGAGACGGGGAGGGGAGGGGTGGGGGTCACGGAGACAGGGAGGGGTGTAAGGGTCACGGAGACGGGGAGGGGTGTAGGGGTCACGGAGATGGGGAGGGGTGTAGGGGTCACGGGGAGGGGTGCGGGTGTGGGGGTCACGGAGATGGGGAGGGGTGTAAGGGTCACAGGGAGGGGTGGAGGGGTCACGGAGACGGGGAGGGGTGTAGGGGTCACGGAGACGGGGAGGGGTGGGGGTCACGGAGACGGGGAGGGGTGTAAGGGTCACGGAGACGGGGAGGGGTGTGGGGGTCACGGAGACGGGGAGGGGGTGCGGGTGTAGGGGGTCACGGAGACGGGGAGGGGTGTAGGGGTCACGGAGACGGGGAGGGGTGTGCGGGTCACGGAGACGGGGAGGGGTGTAGGGGTCACGGAGATGGGGAGGGGTGTGGGGGTCACGGAGACGGGGAGGGGTGTGCGGGTCACGGAGACGGGGTGGGGTGTGGGGGTCACGGAGACGGGGAGGGGTGGAAGGGTCACGGAGACGGGGAGGGGTGCGGGTGTGGGGGTCACGGGGAGGGGTGTAGGGGGTCACGGGGAGGGGTGGAGGGGTCCCGGAGACGGGGAGGGGAGGGGTGGGGGTCACGGAGACAGGGAGGGGTGTAAGGGTCACGGAGACGGGGAGGGGTGTAGGGGTCACGGAGATGGGGAGGGGTGTAGGGGTCACGGGGAGGGGTGCGGGTGTGGGGGTCACGGAGATGGGGAGGGGTGTAAGGGTCACAGGGAGGGGTGGAGGGGTCACGGAGACGGGGAGGGGTGTAGGGGTCACGGAGACGGGGAGGGGTGGGGGTCACGGAGACGGGGAGGGGTGCGGGTGTAGGGGGTCACGGAGACGGGGAGGGGTGGAAGGGTCACGGAGACAGGGAGGGGTGCGGGTGTGGGGGTCACGGGGAGGGGTGTAGGGGGTCACGGGGAGGGGTGGAGGGGTCCCGGAGACGGGGAGGGGAGGGGAGGGGTGGGGGTCACGGAGACAGGGAGGGGTGTAAGGGTCACGGAGACGGGGAGGGGTGTAGGGGTCACGGAGATAGGGAGGGGTGTAGGGGTCACGGGGAGGGTTGCGGGTGTGGGGGGTCACGGAGATGGGGAGGGGTGTAAGGGTCACAGGGAGGGGTGGAGGGGTCACGGAGACGGGGAGGGGTGTAGGGGTCACGGAGACGGGGAGGGGTGGGGGTCACGGAGACGGGGAGGGATGGGGGTCACGGAGACGGGGAGGGGTGTAAGGGTCACGGAGACGGGGAGGGGTGCGGGGGTCACGGAGAGGGGAGGGGTCACAGAGACGGAGAGGGGTGTAAGGGTCACGGAGACGGGGAGGGGTGTGGGGGTCACGGAGACGGGGAGGGGTGTAAGGGTCACGGAGACGGGGAGGGGTGGGGGTCACGGAGAGGGGAGGGGTGGAGGGGTCACAGAGACGGGGAGGGGTGTAAGGGTCACGGAGACGGGGAGGGGTGCGGGTGTAGGGGGTCACGGGGAGGGGTGTAGGGGTCACGGAGACGGGGAGGGGTGTAGGGGTCACGGAGACGGGGAGGGGTGGGGGTCACGGAGACGGGGAGGGGTGTGCGGGTCACGGAGACGGGGTGGGGTGTGGGGGTCACGGAGACGGGGAGGGGTGGAAGGGTCACGGAGACGGGGAGGGGTGCGGGTGTGGGGGTCACGTGGAGGGGTGTAGGGGGTCACGGGGAGGGGTGGAGGGGTCCCGGAGACGGGGAGGGGAGGGGTGGGGGTCACGGAGACAGGGAGGGGTGTAAGGGTCACGGAGACGGGGAGGGGTGTAGGGGTCACGGAGATGGGGAGGGGTGTAGGGGTCACGGGGAGGGGTGCGGGTGTGGGGGTCACGGAGATGGGGAGGGGTGTAAGGGTCACAGGGAGGGGTGGAGGGGTCACGGAGACGGGGAGGGGTGTAGGGGTCACGGAGACGGGGAGGGGTGGGGGTCACGGAGACGGGGAGGGGTGTAAGGGTCACGGAGACGGGGAGGGGTGTGGGGGTCACGGAGACGGGGAGGGGTGCGGGTGTAGGGGGTCACGGAGACGGGGAGGGGTGTAGGGGTCACGGAGACGGGGAGGGGTGTGCGGGTCACGGAGACGGGGAGGGGTGTAGGGGTCACGGAGATGGGGAGGGGTGTGGGGGTCACGGAGACGGGGAGGGGTGTGCGGGTCACGGAGACGGGGTGGGGTGTGGGGGTCACGGAGACGGGGAGGGGTGGAAGGGTCACAGAGACGGGGAGGGGTGCGGGTGTGGGGGTCACGGGGAGGGGTGTAGGGGGTCACGGGGAGGGGTGGAGGGGTCCCGGAGACGGGGAGGGGAGGGGTGGGGGTCACGGAGACAGGGAGGGGTGTAGGGGTCACGGGGAGGGGTGCGGGTGTGGGGGTCACGGAGATGGGGAGGGGTGTAAGGGTCACAGGGAGGGGTGGAGGGGTCACGGAGACGGGGAGGGGTGTAGGGGTCACGGAGACGGGGAGGGGTGGGGGTCACGGAGACGGGGAGGGGTGCGGGTGTAGGGGGTCACGGAGACGGGGAGGGGTGGAAGGGTCACGGAGACGGGGAGGGGTGCGGGTGTGGGGGTCACGGGGAGGGGTGTAGGGGGTCACGGGGAGGGGTGGAGGGGTCCCGGAGACGGGGAGGGGAGGGGAGGGGTGGGGGTCACGGAGACAGGGAGGGGTGTAAGGGTCACGGAGACGGGGAGGGGTGTAGGGGTCACGGAGATAGGGAGGGGTGTAGGGGTCACGGGGAGGGTTGCGGGTGTGGGGGTCACGGAGATGGGGAGGGGTGTAAGGGTCACAGGGAGGGGTGGAGGGGTCACGGAGACGGGGAGGGGTGTAGGGGTCACGGAGACGGGGAGGAGTGGGGGTCACGGAGACGGGGAGGGATGGGGGTCACGGAGACGGGGAGGGGTGTAAGGGTCACGGAGACGGGGAGGGGTGCGGGGGTCACGGAGAGGGGAGGGGTCACAGAGACGGGGAGGGGTGTAAGGGTCACGGAGACGGGGAGGGGTGTGGGGGTCACGGAGACGGGGAGGGGTGTAAGGGTCACGGAGACGGGGAGGGGTGGGGGTCACGGAGAGGGGAGGGGTGGAGGGGTCACAGAGACGGGGAGGGGTGTAAGGGTCACGGAGACGGGGAGGGGTGTGGGGGTCACGGAGACGGGGAGGGGTGCGGGTGTAGGGGGTCACGGGGAGGGGTGTAGGGGTCACGGAGACGGGGAGGGGTGGGGGTCACGGAGACGGGGAGGGGTGGGGGTCACGGAGACGGGGAGGGGTGTAAGGGTCACGGAGACGGGGAGGGGTGTGGGGGTCACGGAGACGGGGAGGGGTGCGGGTGTAGGGGGTCACGGAGACGGGGAGGGGTGTAGGGGTCACGGAGACGGGGAGGGGTGTGCGGGTCACGGAGACGGGGAGGGGTGTAGGGGTCACGGAGATGGGGAGGGGTGTGGGGGTCACGGAGACGGGGAGGGGTGTGCGGGTCACGGAGACGGGGTGGGGTGTGGGGGTCACGGAGACGGGGAGGGGTGGAAGGGTCACGGAGACGGGGAGGGGTGCGGGTGTGGGGGTCACGGGGAGGGGTGTAGGGGGTCACGGGGAGGGGTGGAGGGGTCCCGGAGACGGGGAGGGGAGGGGTGGGGGTCACGGAGACAGGGAGGGGTGTAGGGGTCACGGGGAGGGGTGCGGGTGTGGGGGTCACGGAGATGGGGAGGGGTGTAAGGGTCACAGGGAGGGGTGGAGGGGTCACGGAGACGGGGAGGGGTGTAGGGGTCACGGAGACGGGGAGGGGTGGGGGTCACGGAGACGGGGAGGGGTGCGGGTGTAGGGGGTCACGGAGACGGGGAGGGGTGGAAGGGTCACGGAGACGGGGAGGGGTGCGGGTGTGGGGGTCACGGGGAGGGGTGTAGGGGGTCACGGGGAGGGGTGGAGGGGTCCCGGAGACGGGGAGGGGAGGGGAGGGGTGGGGGTCACGGAGACAGGGAGGGGTGTAAGGGTCACGGAGACGGGGAGGGGTGTAGGGGTCACGGAGATAGGGAGGGGTGTAGGGGTCACGGGGAGGGTTGCGGGTGTGGGGGTCACGGAGATGGGGAGGGGTGTAAGGGTCACAGGGAGGGGTGGAGGGGTCACGGAGACGGGGAGGGGTGTAGGGGTCACGGAGACGGGGAGGGGTGGGGGTCACGGAGACGGGGAGGGATGGGGGTCACGGAGACGGGGAGGGGTGTAAGGGTCACGGAGACGGGGAGGGGTGCGGGGGTCACGGAGAGGGGAGGGGTCACAGAGACGGGGAGGGGTGTAAGGGTCACGGAGACGGGGAGGGGTGTGGGGGTCACGGAGACGGGGAGGGGTGTAAGGGTCACGGAGACGGGGAGGGGTGGGGGTCACGGAGAGGGGAGGGGTGGAGGGGTCACAGAGACGGGGAGGGGTGTAAGGGTCACGGAGACGGGGAGGGGTGTGGGGGTCACGGAGACGGGGAGGGGTGCGGGTGTAGGGGGTCACGGGGAGGGGTGTAGGGGTCACGGAGACGGGGAGGGGTGTAGGGGTCACGGAGACGGGGAGGGGTGGGGGTCACGGAGACGGGGAGGGGTGTAAGGGTCACGGAGACGGGGAGGGGTGGGGGTCACGGAGACGGGGAGGGGTGTAGGGGTCACGGAGACGGGGAGGGGTGTAAGGGTCACGGGGAGGGGTGGAGGGGTCACGGAGACGGGGAGGGGTGTAGGGGTCACGGGGAGGGGTGCGGGTGTGGGGGTCACGGAGACGGGGAGGGGTGTAGGGGTCACGGAGACGGGGAGGGGTGTAAGGGTCACGGAGACGGGGAGGGGTGTAAGGGTCACGGAGACGGGGAGGGGTGTGGGGGTCACGGAGACGGGGAGGGGTGCGGGTGTAGGGGGTCACGGGGAGGGGTGTAGGGGTCACGGAGATGGGGAGGGGTGTAGGGGTCACGGGGAGGGGTGCGGGGGTCACGGAGATGGGGAGGGGTGTAAGGGTCACAGGGAGGGGTGGAGGGGTCACGGAGACGGGGAGGGGTGTAGGGGTCACGGAGACGGGGAGGGGTGTAGGGGTCACGGAGACGGGGAGGGGTGTAAGGGTCACGGAGACGGGGAGGGGTGTGGGGGTCACGGAGACGGGGAGGGGTGCGGGTGTAGGGGGTCACGGGGAGGGGTGTAGGGGTCACGGAGATGGGGAGGGGTGTAGGGGTCACGGGGAGGGGTGCGGGTGTGGGGGTCACGGAGATGGGGAGGGGTGTAAGGGTCACAGGGAGGGGTGGAGGGGTCACGGAGACGGGGAGGGGTGTAGGGGTCACGGAGACGGGGAGGGGTGGGGGTCACGGAGACGGGGAGGGGTGGAGGGGTCCCGGATACAGCGCCCTGCCTGTCTGCCGAAGGGAGGCGGTGCCGGGGGTGAACGCCGCCCATCGCGGTGTCTGGTGTGTCATTTGGGTCCCGGTCAGTGTCGCTTTTGTCCCGGTCATTACCATGGCCTCGGTTCTCCGCCTCACCATTCGTGGCTCACTGTGCCGCCGAAAGCCTGCGGCTGGATTTCTTCCTCCCCCCGCGGTCCTTGCACCCCAGCGGCCCCGGAAGTACAGCCAGCCGCCGCCCGGGTTAATATTCCGCCAGGTGAGGGCGTTGAGTGGGGCCCGTTCGGCCCCTCTACGGGCGCCATTCTCGGTTGGTGGGTGAGAAGGGGCCTGCTGTACCAGGCCGCGGGTGGGCTGAAGGCTGAGAGGCCGTCTATTCGGCCCCTCTGCGGCCTTTTGTACCAGGGAAAGAGGGGTGC